>NC_090765.1:10055982-10058519 GCF_036898095.1 Palaemon carinicauda | reverse complement strand
CATTCGTTTGCACTTCACTCGCACACACTCCTTGCTTCTTCCTAAATCCTACTCTTCTCTCTCTCTCTCTCTCTCTCTCTCTCTCTCTCTCTCTCTCTTTTTTTTTTTGTGTGTGTGTGTGTGTGTACTCATCTCCGGTATGTGAAAGGGTTTTTATTAATAAATATTTACTGACATTTGTGATTTTTCCTTTATGGGTTTTTGATTAGTAAGGGATTCAGTTTTATGTCAATTAAAGGAAGATTAATTTACTACTAGGTATGAGAACAGTTTTCTGACTGGCTAAGTAACTCAGTGTTCCAACCTAAAAAGGAATACACTTAAACGACTAGTTAGGAATTCAGTTTTCTGATCAGCGAGGATTTATGTTTTCCAACTTGCAAGGAATTCAGTTTTCTGACTGGCAAGTAACTCAGTTTTCCGCCCTAGAAAGGAATACTTGTTAACGACTAGCAAGGAATACAGTTTGCTGACCAGCAAGGATTTACTTTTCCTGATTAGCAAATACTTTAGTTTTCTGAATGGCAAGGAATTCAGTTTTACTACTTAGAAACGAATACTTGTTAATGACTAGCAATTAAATCAGTTTTCTGGCCGGCAAGTATTTAATTTTCCCGACTAGCGTGGAATTCGGTTTTCTGACTTACAAGGAACTCGGTTTAACTACCTAGAAAGGAATATTCGTTAACAACTACCAGTTAGTTCTGTTTTCTAACCAGCAAAGATTTCAAGTTTTTCTACTAGCGAGAAATTTAATTTTCTGACTTGCAAGGCACTCTGTTTTTCCACCTAGAAAGGAATGATAATTAACGACTAGCAATTAATTTTTTTTTTCGATTAAGAAAAGAATACTCGTTAACGATTTGGGAAAGATTTAATTTTCCCTACTAACAAGTAATTCAATTGTTTTAACTAGCAAGGAATTCAATTTTCCGACCTAGAAAAATATATTCGTTAACGATGAGGAATTAATTCAGTTTTCTAACCTACAAGGATTTGAGTTTTCCCACAAGCAATGAATACAGTTTTCTGACTTGCAAGGAACTCAGTTTTCAGACCTAGAAAGAAATATTCGTTAAAGATTAGCAATTGATTCAGTTTTCTGACTTTCAAAGATTCAGTTTTCTTACTTGAGAGGAATGCTGATTTCCTATCAGGAAAGATTCTGAATAATAAGAAATACATATTTCCGGCTGGCAAAGACCGGTTTCGTTACTAACAAGGAGTAGGGGTATCGGACTAGCGCAAAAAAAAAAAAAAAAAAAAAAGCCTATCAAATTATTTGTTGTTAAAACTATTCGTTGTACCTGACAGTAATTATGTCATATTTGATTTTACAGGTTTTATTTACTTTGTATTTATTTTCACACTTTTTAAAATATGTTTCAACGTTGAGTGTATTAGTATTGAGTTTGCCCTGTTTCGCGTACGGCGATTTACTCTTACTATTTATTTACTATAATTTCCATATCTAAATATTGTGTTAGTATATCCATTCAGTGCATCTCCTTACCTACATCGAAACTGGTGGAATATTCCAAACTCTTATTCCCTCTCTTCTATTTTTCACTAAATCATGTAAATTAGCTCACGTTTTCCCACAGAAATTTTCTCATTCATGGAGATGACCATGTTTAATTTTTCCTCCGCGCAGAAATTATCCAGCTAAGATCTAATTGAAATTCCAAGAATTATCTAAGATTCATCAGTGATACAATTTGCTGTGATAATTACAGTTAACTGGATGCAAATATCCCTCCGTGTAATTATTACCGACGAGAATTTACTAATTAACAAAGATTAATTATCTCTCCCCAAACTCTTCGCTCGTAATTAGAGTAATTCCGACCGTCGATTAACACTTAGAAATACATACATATATTTCGAGGTCTTCTTAGTAATGGGCGAAATTTATAACATGTCAGGAAGGAAATAATTTGCCTATCTAATCATACGAAATGTTAGTGCAGCATCAGCGGGTTTTTTCATTTCCTCCCTTTCCCCCTTCTCCCCCTTCCCCCTTCTCACCCATTCACATATCCCCCCTAAAACTCTAACCAATCAAAAAGGGTAAACGAAAGATAAAAAATTATAATTCATTAATCTTTTTTGAATTAGTAGTTCTCTTTTCTTTTCAAGGTATCCTTAACTTTGAGATTAGTTCATATACTTTTTATTAATTTCTTTAATTCGTTGTTACGTTTTGTAAGGTATTTAGTGTTTAAGACATCGATTTCCTTAAATTACTCTCTCTCTCTCTCTCTCTCTCTCTCTCTCTCTCTCTCTCTCTCAACTCTTTTTATACCTCGTTATATATATAATGAATATATATATATATATATATATATATTCATGAGCCATATATATTTTTGACACATTAATGTCTGGATTCTCTTAACGACCTCGGGATCAGAGCCCCAGGCAAACCACTATATATGGTTTTCATAGACTATGGGAAAGCTTTTGATTCTGTCAAAATCTCTGCAGTAATGAACCCCCTTCAAAGACAAGGACTAGAGTAATCTTATGTTACACCA
>NC_090765.1:10043482-10053482 GCF_036898095.1 Palaemon carinicauda | reverse complement strand
CTCTCTCTCTCTCTCTCTCTCTCTCTCTCTCTCTCTCTCTCAACTTCTTTGTATCCCAGACTTCGTAAAAGCCATTTTTGGTTATATAATCGTGAATTAAGAACCTTCAGTCGCTATTTTATAGAAAAAGCAGTTGCTTATTTAATGAATCATCCATTCTATCATTCGATCTTAATTGTAGGTGAATTTTGTAATTGGTAAACTACATAATCGATGGTTCTTAATGTAATTATTCTGTTGATTGCGGTTAACCAAATCTACAGCATTTTGTTTGCTTTTCCCCTTTCGGAAATATGAATATATTCATATTCTTGAGCATTTATATGCATATATACGACCACGTCAGCTCTCTCTTTCTCTGTCTTTCAAACAAGATTATATAAACTCGGATTAATGATCAACTGTCGTTTGACCTTTCATGGAAACGGCCGTAGCAAGCCTGTTGACGGTCATTGTAAAGCAGGAACTGTTTTTAGAATGACATTGTAGCATTAAAAAGTTTAATTAAAAAACCAATAGGTAAGAAGGAGTTCAGCTCTATCTTAGGAAAGCTTTAAACCAAAACAAACCTTGTTTAGAAGGGCGAAAAAGAGATTGGAAAGTAGGAAGGCGAGATTTCAAATCCCAATGCCCATATTTTCATAAATATATTTAATTTTTTCTTACAAACATATATATATATATATATATATATATATATATATACACATGTATATATATGTATATATATACATACACACATATATATATATATATATACTGTATATATGTGTGTGTGTGTGCGTGCGTGTGTGCATGTCGTCATCAACATTATTATCAGCCGTTACTAATCCACACTGCAGAACAAAGGCTTCAGACATGTCCCTCCACTGGCATCAGTTTATGGCTTCTGTATGCCAGTTTATACCCGTAAATTTTCTTAGCTCGTCAATCCATCGTCTTCTCATCCTTTTCCTGCTAGTTTTTTGCAATCGTAAGGGACCCATTCTGTTATTCATAATGTATATCTATTATCTGTCATTCTCATTATATGTCTTTCCCATGGCCATTTCTTTTCCTTTCATCATTTTTAGAATATCCTAATATCCTCTACTTAGTTTGCTCTCGTATCCATGTTGCTCTTTTTGTCTCTTAGTGATAATACCATCATTATTCTTTCCATACCTCTCTGAGGTGTAACTAGCTTATGTTTGGAGGCTTTACTGTGGTTCCAAGTTTTTGCTGTATAAGATAATACTAGTAGGCCCATCTGATATAACCTTTCATAATCTCATTTTGTTTACCAAAAATTCTTCATCCTATGATTATCCTTCTTTTAATTTTGGTCTCATATATATATATATATATATATACACACATATAATGTGGATGTGTGTTTGTGTGTTCTTTTGTTATATTTGTATGCATACTCATACAGAAACTTTTTAATGGTTGATCACTTTGATTCACTTGGAAAGCGTTCTTTCCTTTTGTAAAGTTCCACATCCGAAAGAGGTAGTTTTTCATGTTTTATATATATGAAACCAAAATTACAAGGTTGAGTTTCATGCTCCTCTGAAGTGCTCCCGTTAGAAATGGGTTTAAGTTCTATACATTTATATGCATTTATGAGTACGTTCACGTGTGATGTATTTAGTGATATTTATTCATGCTCATATCCATTAAGTATATTTACAAGGAAGTGAATAGATAAACAGACGGACAGATAGATTTATTCCTTCTGTGTTTAGTATTGCACTTTATCGTGGTTATTCTTGGTGGCCACTTCTAATACCTCACATATAATTATGTGTCCACGGTCACCCATTACATATGATAATCAAATCATCAGTAACTCGTCTACCTGACATCAAAGTGCAATTAACACTTTTTACGAAGCTATTGAATCAGGTTATCGGCTTAGGTCAGATATCACTTTGATAAACTTGTTAAGATGGCTTAAAATGGGTCATGTACGATGAAGGGGAGTGAATATGAGTATCGAATGGTTTACTTCACGTTTAATATTCTTCTAAGGTTGATCTTACATCTCGTTTTCTTCTCGATTAGTCGTTTTAGGAAAAATTAAGTTTTATGTAATTTCCGTATGTTACTCGTATTACTGTGTGTTTTTTTTTTTTTTTTTTTTTTTTTTCATAGGATAGTTGAATTCTTAATTTGTATTACCTGACTTAAAGTTAGGTATGGAGTTGAGTATGAGACAGCCAAAATAATTATTGGGCATCACAACCTAAAAAGAAGAACGGTTTTGAAAGTAACTCGTGAGCGCCAAAAACAATGGACACTTCAATGTTCTAGACACCAAATTTAACAGAGAGTTTACCGCTGTTTTTCTTCCTCGACCCTCAAACTTGGAGCATGTCTATGATAACGGATGTCTCCAACCACTTTGTGAGTATATATATATATATATATATATATATATATATATATATATATATATATATATATATATATGTATAGCCTATATACATATGTGTGTATATATGTATGTATGTATAGTATATATTTATTCATGCAATTGCGATTTTAATGAAGTGATTCATAACATCACCTGCGGGTTGAAAATTAAATTGGTTGATGATTAAACTTGTGCTTTCATTGCTAAAATTTAGAGTTGCTAGAAAAAGGGGAAACCAATATATGATATGACGAGATGAATTTTTGGCAGCCTCACTCTTTTGTTTCATTTTTCACCGTGATTGGTATGACATGTAGTTTAAGAAAGTATTTAATCAATGGGCCTTTGATTAGTTCGTTCGTTTTTTAGGTTTCGGTTTGATATGTCAGGATGAGATTCGATACTGACCAATAAAGTGGCAGGTCAATCAGACAGTTTTGCTAAGGTATAGTTTAGAATAAGAGGACGGCTCTTTTAAACGGTTGGTGCAACTGTTGAATTGGGATTTCGATAAACATTTTTGAAAAGCTCTTATGCTACTACCAAACCTCATCTGGCACACATTTCTTACGGTGGCATAGCGCTTAGGTTGATGTAGCCTTCCTTTTGCAGTTTGACCTCACTATGTAGTAGTTTCTAAGGCAACGTAATATTGAACCACCTTACCATAGCAGATTGTGTGTTGAGTTACAGTTAATAGAACGCAAAACATAAATAACAAAAACAAAATATTAGGATGAGTTAGTAAATGTGTTTGTGCTGAATATTATTAATACTTCATTTAATATCTAACGGGTTGCTATTCATTACCTCGCTTCATTGGCCCAATTCTTAATTTTAAAACCCATCAACTTTTCACCATGTTTTTTAACTAGAAATTTCCTTGAATAATTTTGTGAAATGAGGTGCATTGCACTATCTTGAAATAGTATCAAAATAAGATTAAATAAAACATTTATCATCGCCCTCTTAGACTAAGCATTCATAGTGCTTCACCATGTAGCAAATTGCATATTGAATATAGGTCATAATAAACAGAGGGAATCTAAATTTAATTGAAGCAAAAAACAGTGAAAATAAGTTTTCAAACTTAAAGAGCTTTGCATAATATCTAAACTGCTTATTTCTGAAAGTAAACAAACACCGAATCGGGTGATTATGTTCACAGACTATTTTTCTGAATATACCAGGTGTATTTAGGTGATTTTTTTAAACTCCGAATTAAAGTTTCAACGTACATATAAAATGTTACAGATATCAACAACGTTTCCTTGTTTTGTATGATTATAATGTTATTCGAAGTAAAATGCTTCATTTTAGGAAGCATTTAAAGTGTTAAGTGTTTGCGTTCAAGCAAATGCTATGAGAGATATGATCAATATGGGTTTTTCAAATTAGACATGTACCAGTCAACAGAACAGATTAAAGCCCTTATACTGTATTACAGTATCTCAGGTACGGGTTAACGGTCTTGTTACAGATTTTGGAGAAAAAAAGGCTCGCTTACAATAGATCTAGTTCGAAACCATTAATTATTCAAATAAATACATTACATTAATCATCATACGTAGATTTTGCGACGCCAAATGAAGGTTGATCAGTCGCCTGAAACTTTGAGCCAGGAATAGAATTTCCCTTTTTTTTCAGTCAAAATTTCTCTATCCAATGTACTAGGACGTACATTTAAACCATGTCGTCATAAATATATGTTTTACAAGAAGAAATTCTGGAAGTGTGATTTACAGATAGATTCAGCTTTATATAAAACAATACTACCACAAAATTAGAGGAGAGTTATCGAAAAGTCGTAAATTCATGTAAAATTTAAAAATAAAACTGTAAAACAAATAACAAAATAGTCTTGATTTATATAAATATTGATAGGTAAGCAGACAGAAGAGTTAAAAAATTATAAAAATATAGAGAGTTAACTAAAAGCTTCTCCAATATATATGAAGCCTTTAATGTTAAAAGATAGAAGCGTCAACTAATGGAGTCTTCAATATGTTATTATTAGAAAATAATAGTTAATTTGAACAAAACTCAGATCATCAAATGTACTACAGTCTTGGTTGACAAGCTCGAAGTAGATTTATGTTATATAATTTCAAAGGTTACAGCCAGTTTGAGGTCTAGTGCTTTACTGCCTCTTAATCTGATGTACCTTCTGCAACTTTATGGGAAATGATAAACGTCTGAATTTGAAGTACGTAACGATTATAGTTATCGCATGAAAGCGTCTGGTATGAAATAAAATCAAATAAATTGAATCATACTGCAAAGATATGAGATAAGAACACGGATGTCTCTTATACATCAAAATCCTGAGATAATATTGTTGGACAGAACCTTTTGAGATGGACAGGATAAAGAAATATGAGTGGCATATGTCCTTATCTTGTGGGACACAGGGGGACGAGAAAGAGAGAAGGAAGAGGGAGAGACCATCGTTTTCGATCTTCTTTTGCCTCGTAAAGATAAGATTAGGAAAAAAGAATAATGGAAAGAGAAATGTACCATCACGTACTGTTTATGCTACTTTGATGAGAAATGAACTTGAGAATTAATTCGGAAGATCATTTGAGGGAATAAAAAAAAAGAGAAGAAAAAAAGGGGGATAATCAAGGTAAATGTAACCGAAGTAATCTAAAACGGGAAGATAAATACGTGGATGCATTATAGATATGATGATAATGTTTCTTGTATTCAAATAGGATGAGAGAGAGAGAGAGAGAGAGAGAGAGAGAGAGAGAGAGAGAGAGAGAGTCATAGGTCAAAATAGATGCAAATCACTGACCAAACCAGTCATATGAACCTTTATCTTGTTTGACAAAGTTAAAATGATTTACAACTTATGCGTGTGTAGAATTATAAGTTTATGATATCAATAATCGTTAAAAATCCATACTATACTAGTGTACGCGACCTGTCAAAAATGACGGCGATATATTTAGATAGATATGCAACCACGCAAACCCCATCTCATTAGGGTATAACTACTAGTCCCCCCCCCCCCCCCTACCCGAGGAACGGAGAGCTAAGCGTGACCAGAACTAAATAAATAATTATATACATATATATATATATATATATACATATATATATATATATATATATAGCCTGACACTTGTTTTTATTATATAGGGGAGATATATAGTATATATGTATGTGTGTGTGTATATATATATATATATATATAGCCTGACACATTTCTATTATATAGGGGAGATATATAATATATATAATATATATATATATATATATATATGTATATATATATATATATATGTGTGTGTGTGTGTGTGTGTATGTGTGCATACATACATACATAAGATGACAGCAGATTTAATAGAGAAACCAGAAATGTTGGATTGAAAATGAATGAGTAAAACTAAAACAATGTTCAATGAAAATGTAGAGACAACAGATAAAGGGTTATGGAGGAACCTTTAGACATTATTAATGAATAGGCAATGTGTACTTAAGACAGACAGTAAGCGTTTTCCCAGGGCACGAGACTTGAATTAAAAGAAGGATAAGCATGAGGTAAAGAATTGGGAAACAAAACGAGATTATGAAAGATAAATTGCCACTCTCTCTAAAAAGAAAATATTTAAACAGGTGATCCTACCAGTATTAACTTGTGTATTGGAACTAAGAGCCCTACTAAAGCGTTTGAACATGAGCTAGTTTCTACTCAAAGAGCTATGGAAAGAATAATGTTGGGAATAACACTAAGAGACAGAAAAGGTGCAACATGGATATGAGAGCAAACTAAAGCTTGGGATATTGTAACACCATGGAAAAAAATGGACAAGGGAAAGACATATAATGAGAATGACAGATAATAGATGAACATTAAGAATAACAGCATGGGTCCCTAGAGAAAGAATCCCATGAAATTTATAGGCTACAGCTGGAATGGAGTCTGCATACTGACCGATAAAGTCCCCTTCCCCAGAACAAAATCCAGGAAGAGAAGATGATGGATTAACGAACTAAGAAAGTTTTGCGGCTGTGGACTGGCATAGAAAGACCATAAACAGACGCAAGTGGAAGGACATGTCTTTGGCTTTCGTTTTGCAAGTATATGGTAATGGTAGATAATGATGATAATTATCATAATATACAAGATATATATATATATATATATATATGTGTGTGTGTGTGTGTGTGTGTGTGTATGTTTATATATCTTCTAACATTTTTTTGACCCAATTGGCCTTCATAAAATACCTCCCACTCTCATTCATACTGGTTTGGTTGTAACCCCTTGTAAGATTCAAGAGCTCATTACTTTAGTGAAGAAGTCGCTATCGCAACTAACCAGGCCATTGGTTGTTAGCAAAGACCTTATTGGTCATCTGAGATTATCCCATGAATTTTTAATGTGCACACTGCATGAAATAGTTCCAAAGTGCAGTGAGTGTGACACTATTTTAACCATACGATATACTTTTTGCGATTGTAAAGTTTCTAATAGGCTGTGATATTTATGTTTCGGTCAGAAAAGTTTGTCTGACATTTTAAAGTATTCTGGAAGTTTCTCTGTTTTTAAGAATTTAACCTTTTATGAGAATCATAGGTTTTATCGATAAAATTGAAGTGCAGGGTATATAGAGTACCAAGAACCTTAGGCAGGACCTTAGACTTGAGAAATATACACCTTCATATTCACCCCTTGGACACGTCCCTCGGTTCCCACTGGACACAGGTGAAAAATAGCAGGAAATGGTGTCAGTAGAAATGCTACAGGGATCAAAATAGTTCAAGACCTAAACTTACTTTAGTGAAGATTATGTGACAAAAGGGTAGAGGTTTGTGGAAGAAAAGAACAAGGAAAAACATGAGCTGCTGAATTTCATAGCGAAAAGTTACGACTAGTGGTGTTGGTGGGTAAAGGATATGATGGCTTCATTTTACATACAGTAATACACAAATGCCTTGTTTATGAATGTATTAGCCTATAGAATTTTCTAATGAATTTGTTATTGAAGGAAGGTTTGTTATCTGAAATGTGATTCCATTATTCTTTGCAGATATTCTTTTCTCCCCATATTGTTTATTTATTTTATAGACCTTCCATCCAAAATTAACAAGTGCCATTGATAAGGGGGATTTTGGCTCCAACAATGGACTGTGCCCATTTTGGAAAAAAAATGCAAGGAAGTGTAAAGGGTGGTGACTGAATGGTAGGGGAAATTGTAACGGGATAACTCTTACTGTGGTGATGTCTGAGAACTCCCGCCAATTGTGGAAAGCAGTATCAGAAAGATTTTTCGATTTGAGGATGTTTGAAGACTTCGCTGGTAAGAAAGCGTAAGATTTATATGGCTATCGACACAAAGAAGGTTAAAGAGTTCCTTTGATAAATGTGTGTTTTCTAGTATCAAGGTAAATGTTAGTAAACAATAGTTTTGAGGGAAGGATGCTAGTCTTCATTGATATTGGGGAGTTTTGTCACTTATTTTTTTAAAAGTAATTGGAAGCCTCTCTGTTGGAGGTTTGGAGACTTCCGTTGGTATGAATAGAAATAAGTTTGAATATACATTTTTATGGGAGAATGTCAGAAACCTCCTAGGTAAGAAACTTTACTTATAGGGAAGAACAAAAGAAGAATATCACCATTGAAGCACAAGAGGCCCATAGGTTTTCAGTGACATGGTGGAAACCTGAGAAGTTTTATTGTTGTGGACAGTTTCCCTAATGTCTGTGACCCACAAGATTCACAAAACTGCAGATGAAATTCTCAATTCTCGTTAAGTAAACTGCGTTCAAGTTGTTTCCTTAACGTTCTATGTACAAAAGAAATATTGTATGCACAGACTGTTATGTTAATATTTCATCAGGAAGATCGATGCCGTTTGTATTGGTTTACCATTCTCGGGATTCCTTTTGTTATTGCAAACTACCTGGAAAGTATCCAGTCATGTTTGCATTTATGTATAAGTGCACATTATTTATAAACAGATGTTGTGCAATGCTTTTCAAAGATTCTGCTTATATTTTTTCATGGTTTGAAATCCAGTGATAATTGTACAACTGTACTGTAGTTTAATAAATAAATTCTTAGATTAAAAATGTTTATGTCCACTGTTCTCACTCAAAGCTTCCGACATCAAAGGGGGGTGATGTACAGTCATAGCCCAAGGTCTGCCGATATGCACTATTATTATTATTATTATTATTATTATTATTATTATTATTATTATTATTATTATTATTATTATTATTAGCTAAGCTGTAAGACCAAGGGCTCAAAACAGGGAAAAAATAGCCTAGTGAGGAAAGGGAATAAGGACCTAAATAAATTACAAGAGAAGTAATTAACAATTAGAATGAATTTTTTTAAGAACAATAACCATAATAAAATAGATCTTTCATATATACAATATAAAAAGAGACATGTCAGCCTGTTCAATATAAAAACATTCGCTTGACAGTAAAGAGATTGCATTATGAGTGAAAGCACACGGATAATTTTTTTTTTTTTTTTTTTTTTAGATAAGAATCAACATAATTCAGACAAATAACTATAGTTTTACTTTATCTATCCACTGTTTAAAAGAATAATTCATGTGAAAAGATAATGCTTACAGTATGAAGTGTTCTCATGCTCGACGATTCCTGTAGAGTTGCACACAAACACACACACACACACACACTACTACTACATACACACACACACACACGCATACATCTCGATTGATTAATATCTCCTGAAAGTACCATATTTTCAGCACTTATTAAAAGTGCTTCTGTGGCCACTGTTTCTGCTATTTTATATTACTGTAGTCTCTGGCCAGACTCAATGATTGTAAATTTACATGAAATGTAAAATAGTGTCCCCCCCAATACTGTCAAAATTGACAGAAATATAAAGATAGTGGGTTGATAGTTTTTGGGTTTTCATTTTTTTGGGGGGAGAGGAAGGGCAGTGGTATTATGTTAATTTTTCACCTGTTCCAAAACTCCGACCAAAGTATCTGTACTCTTGAATTTTTAGTTGCTCAAAGGCGAGGTTTTGGGCCCAGGGTTAAATACCCGGAGATCAACGTCCATATATTGAGGTAATATTGACATTGGAAGTTATTTAAAGAAAAAAAAAGATCAATGTAAGAATATTCATTGCATTTTTCCAGTAGAATGTAGCCTTATGATAGATATAATATATATACTATATATATATATATATATATATATATGAAAGTGTCTTTATGCATGCGTGTAGAACTAACTATAATGGTGATCGTAATCATCATTCATTTCGAATTTCATTTACTAATTATCCTACTGTCACTTCCTTGTCATCTTTAGTCCCCTTCGATGTCTAGTTACCAGAGGAATGGTCGTTTGATTTTTGGACGTTTATAGATCCGCTTCGTTAAAATATCTTGCCAGTTGGCTGGAAATGAATGATGAACAAAATTCCATGAAGCGTTGACGTACATTGTCTTGGCTGGTCGGCGGACATTTCCAAGATTTTTTGAACGATAACCAGTTCCTTCGGAGACAATTTCTTGCTTGATAGAACTCGTATCGGGTATTCTTGTATCGAGAGGTATAACTCTCTCTCTCTCTCTCTCTCTCTCTCTCTCT
>NC_090765.1:10041368-10042982 GCF_036898095.1 Palaemon carinicauda | reverse complement strand
TAACGTTTCATATACGTAAAGTAGCGTTTTATATTCGTAAAGTTTCATATTCGTAAAATAACGTTTTATTTTCGTAGAGTAATGTTTTATATTCGTAAAGTAACATTTCATATTCTTAAAGTAACGTTTCATATATTCGTAAAGTAACATTTCATATTCTTAAAGTAACGTTTCATATTCCTAAAGTAACGTTTCATATTCGTAAAGTAACGTTTCATATTCTTAAAGTAACGTTTCATATTCCTAAAGTAACGTTTCATATTCTTAAAGTAACGTTTCATATTCTTAAAGTAACGTTTCATATTCGTAAAGTAACGTTTTGTGTTCGTAAAGAAACGTTTTATATTCGTAAATTTATATTTTATATTCTTCAAATAACGCTTTATATTCATAAAGTAACTTTTCATATTCGTCGGAAAATAACGATTCACATTGGTAAAGTAAAATTATAGTTAATTAAAAGAACATGAAGATTATGCAATGAAATGGTTAAAAGAAAATTCTACTGTTAGTAAAGGAAAATGCACTGGAAAGTCGTCATTAAGACACCCTGAGATTCAAGGTACAATGTTTTGGTGTTTGTTTCTTTCAATAACGATTTTTTTAAAAAGTGTAAAGGGATTTTGCTATAATGGCAATTGAATTAAACATAACCCTAAATGCTCAGCCAAATAGATTCCATTTAATTAAACGTTGCTTCCTTATTCAACATTCATTACAGTCCTTTTCTATTACTTCCTCCTTAAGGACCCCCTTCCACGTGGCGATACAGTACACTCCACTGTGTCTCCCAAAGTCGAGTAAAGAGATGAATATTGCACAAATGGACATCATTTGAATGACTTGAAACTGTTCCCCTTTATTTTATTCCGTCTTTATGACTACTCTCTTATTGTCACAAAGAGCAACACCCCCTGAATACATCATTGATGAATGTATAAATTGTTATCGTATGCCATTTATTGAGTTTATTATTTCGGATAGGTTTTGAATGGGTTTTATTTTGTTTTCTTTTATTACTATTGGATATTGTAAGGAATGATTTCATTGAAATCGTTCAGCCTGTTATTTCGATTTGCAACAGATTGTTAAGGATTATTGTTGGTCTTATGAGCGAATGGTATTTTACAATTTTCTCTCTCGCACACGAGTATACTGGACAACTTTATTCAGGAATGTCTCTCTCTCTCTCTCTCTCTCTCTCTCTCTCTCTCTCTCTCTCTCTCTCTCTCTCTCTCTCTCTCTCTCTCTCACGACTGTACTAGACAACTATATTATTTATTATTATTATTAATATTATTATTATTATTATCATTATTATTTATTGCTAATCTACAACCCTAGTTGGTAAAGCAGGATGCTATGAATTATGTCCGAAAGCTCCAACGGGGAAAATAGCCCAGTGAGGAAAGAAAATAAGGAAACTTCAATAGTAGTAATTAGTAATTAAATTAAAATATTTTAAGAACAGTTACAACATTAAAATAAATCTTTCACTTATAAACTATAAAAACTTTTAAAAAAAAGCAAAAGGTAGATAGATAAGATAGAAAAATGAGCCCGAGTTTACCCTCAAGCCAGAGAACTCTACCCCAAGACAGTGGAAGACCATGG
>NC_090765.1:10028868-10036368 GCF_036898095.1 Palaemon carinicauda | reverse complement strand
GTACATCTTGCCAGTCAAAAGACCCCATAACTCTCTAGCGGTAGTATCTCAACGGGGGGCTGGTGCTCTGGCCAACCTACAACCTAGCTAAGCTACACCCTTAGTGGGTAAAGCAGGATGCTATAAGCCCAAGGGCTCCAGCAATATAAAAAATAGCCCCGTGAGGAAAGGAAATAAGGGAACAAATAAGCTACAAGAGACATAATGAATAATTAAAATAACACATTTTAAGAACAGTAACAACATTAAATAGATCTTCCATAAATAGAATATAAAAAAGGGACTTGTGTTATCCTGTTCAATATTGGTCGCTTTAAAAGATGCGACATCAATTAAGTCACCAGGTCACAGATCAGGTTTCCCCAAGTAGGTCACAGGTCATGGTCTTTTAAGTGGATCACATGACAGAGATGTTTAAGTAGGTCAAAGGTCAGGGTTGTATCTGAACTGGAAAAGAAATAGTTGATTTTATTTTAAAAGCAACTAACATGTCAGTGTGCAGAGAAAATGTTGATTGTATTCATTCAATTAACTACACAATTTTTTTAACTGTTTGTTAAAAAAAAAATGTGCTGCTTTTTTTTTTCTTAGTATCTATATCAACATATATGAGTGGGGATACTTTAACGTGATGAAAGTGTTTTTGTATCGTCATAATCAGCAGAGCTATACTAGTTAGAGCCACCCTTACTAGGTTGGTTTGTTTTGAGCGATCAGACAAAAGTCTCTCACCATCACCAAACCACAGTTGGCCAGAAGGATGGTGTCCAAACCCCAGACATAAATAAGGACATGTCTGCGGCATTTTTCCTGCAGAGGACTAGAAACGGCGGCATTTTTTATTGTTGTTGTAGTTGTTTTTGTTGTTGTTGTTGTTATTTGAGGTCAAGGGTGCGAGGTGGCTGTCAGTTACTAACAGAGAGGCGAGATGAATGCAAGTGGCTTTATTCAACAAGACAACGAGCTTATATACAGACTGTTGAGAGCAATAATGACACAAGATTCAAACAGCATGAAACATGCGATAGCAAGCTTAAATAGGTTTCTTTTATCTTTGCGAGGAAGAGTGAGAGATAAAAAAGCAACGACATTACAGTGCATAGATATACTACCATAGATGCCGCATGAACCGAGCCCGCATGAACCGAGCCTGCATGAACCGAGCCCGCATTCGTGTAGATGACAGCCATCTTGCCACAGGAACTTATGAAGGTCGCTTGATAGAAATTCAGTACTCAGCATTGTTAATTGTTAGTTTGCTTCAATTTTGTGTTACCTTTGGCTGCACCAACAAACGCACAGTGTAGTCAAGGCAACTATTGTTATATGAAAGAGTAAATATACACAAGAACAAACTCAAACAGACACATACGTATGTATATATATATATATATATATATATATATATATATATATATATATATATATGTACTGTATATACACACATATACATATACATATATACATATGTGTGTATGTGTATAGGTATATATACGAGTGTATATATATATGTATATATATATATACTGTATATATATATATATATATATATATATATATATATATATATATATATATATATATATGTGTGTGTGTGTGTATGTATGTGTGTGTACATACCACTTTCTCTAAAAAGTAAAATATTTAATGAGATGGTCCCACAAGTATTAACTTATGCATCAGAAACTTGGAACCTTACTAAAGCCTTAGAAAGTGGCATTTTACTTTTCATAATATCATATTCTTTACCAAATAAATGCTCTCCATCCCATGCTTATCCTACTTTTAATTTCGGTCTCATGTCCTGGGGAAACTCTTACTGTCTGTACTAAGTATGTATATCTATTATCAATCTCCAGAGACGCCCATAACTCCCTATTTGTTGCCTCTGCATTTTCATTGAAAGTTATATTAGTTTTACTCATATTCATTTTCTGTCCTACATTTCTGCTTTCTCTGTTCAAATCCTCTATCATGTTTTGTAATTCCTCCCATGATTCACTAAACACAACTATGTCATCTGCAAATCTTAAGTTGTGAAGGTATTCCCCATTAATATTAATTCCAACATTTTCCTAATCTAAATTTTTAAAAACTTCTTCTAGAGATGTGAATGCTTGAGGAGGGGTTCTCCCTGCCTAACTCCCTCCTCATTCGGAATTTTCTCACTATCTTTATGTAGTTTTAGGATTGCTGTATTTCCTGTATAGATATCTTCAAATATTCTAACATGATTCTTCTATTCCCTGTTTTTGAAGGGCTTCCATTACTGCTGATGTTCTGACAGAATCGAAAGCTTTTTCGTAGTCTATAAATGCCATTCATAGCGGTTTGTCTTCTCTGTTGATTTTTCCATTGGCTGATTAATTACTACTACTACTACTACTACTACTACTACTAGCTAAGCTACAACCCCGGTTGAAAAAACAGGATGCTATAAGCCCAAGGGCTCCAACAGGGAAAAACCAGCCCAGTGAGGAAAGTGAATAAGGAAATAAATAAACTGTAAGAGAAATAATGGACAATTGAATACTCACTTCTAATGCCTACCTGCTCTCATGATTGATTAAAGTCTACCTTTCTTTCTATTCAGCCTAATATGATCTTTGTAAATATTTTATATATTACTGATAGTAAACTTATTGGGCGGTATTTTTTCAGGTCTTTTGTGTCTCTCTTCGTGAAATAGTATAATGAAAAAGTTTTTCCAAGCTGTTGGTATAGAGCGTTCTTGTAGATATTTGGTATAGACTTTAGCCATTTTTTCTATAATGAAATCTCCTTTATCTATTACTAAATCAATTGTTAAGCCATCTTCTCCGGTTGCTTTGCCTCTTTGCTTGCGTTTTAATGCTTTCTTTACTTCTCCTACTGTTAAGTTTGGTACCGGCTCAGGTGTTGCATTATTTCTATTGGTAAAGTTATTTCTTATATTCTATTGTATAGCATTTTGGAGAAATCTTTTGCAATTTATATCAATCCATCTCTACTATATACTACCGCTAGAGAGTTATGGGGTCCTTTGACTGGCCAGACAGTACTACATTAGATCCTTTTCTCTGGTAACGGTTCATTTTTCCTTTGCCTACACTTACATCGAATAGTCTGGCCTATTCTTTACATACTCTCCTCTGTCCTCATACAGCTGACAACACTAAGATTACCAAACAATTCTTCTTCCCTCGAGGGTTAACTACTGCACTGTAATTGTTCAGTGACCACTTTCCTCTTGATAAGGGTAGAAGAGATTCTTTAGCTATGGTAAGCAACTCTTCTAGGAGAAGGACACTCCAAAATCAAACCATTGTTCTCTAGTCTTGGGTAGTGCCATAGCCTCTGTACCATGGTCTTCCACTGTCTTGCGTTAGAGTTCTCTTTCTTGAGGGTACACTCGGGCTCACTATTCTATCTTATTCTCTTCCTCTTGTTTTGTTAAAGTTTTCATAGTTTATTATATAGAAAATATTTATTTCAATGCTGTTACTGGTCTTAAAATATTCTATTTTTCCTTGTTTCCTTTCCTCACTGGGCTATTTTCCCTGTTTGGGCCCCTGGGCTTATAGCATCATGCTTTTCCAACCAGGGTTGTAGCTTAGCAAGTAATAATAATAATAATAATAATAATAATAATAATAATAATTCCATTTTCATCCTTTAAAGCAAACGTCTGTTGGCGCCCTCTTCCAAGTCTTCTTTTCATCAATTAGTTGCTTCTTGCTTTCTTTAGTTTTTCCTCAATTTTGGTCTGATTGTGTTTAAGAGTATCTTGGTTTTTTTTAGTTTACTTATTGTTTTGGATAGTTCTACTAATTCTATTTCATCCTTTATCTTCTTTTTGGAACTCTTCCACTTATCTCTTGTGATGATTCCAATACAAATTTTGTTAAAGTGCTGTTCATTTCTTCTTTATTTGCTTCCATTTCATCATGTCTCGCAAGATTATATATGCTGCTTCCTGCGGTGCCTTAGATGACCGTGGAGGTAGCTGCAGTAGTGGATTCAGCATTATGAAGCTTCATCTGTGGTGGATAACGGTGGAGGGTGGGCTGTGGCACCCTAGCAGCACCAGCTGAACTTGGTTGAGTCCCTTGTCAGGCTGGGAGGAACGTAGAGAGTAGAGGTCCCCTTTTTGTTTTGTTTCATTTGTTGGGTCGGCTACCCCCCAAAATTGGGGGAAGTGCCTTGGTGTATGTATGTATTTCATCATGTAGCTGGGAATACCTATATATATATATATATATATATATATATATATATATATATATATATATATATATATATATATTTATATCTCTCTCTCTCTCTCTCTCTCTCTCTCTCTCTCTCTCTCTCTCTCTCTCTCTCTCTCTCTCTCTCTGCATATATAAATATATATTTATATATATACACATATATATAAATATATATATATATATATATATATATATATATATATATTTATGGATTTGTTTATATTATATATGCATACATTTATTTATACGAGTGTATGATCATTTACACATAATTTTCGAGCTTAATAAGGCTATTCATACGGTATTTTTAAAGATGGCCTTGCAGTCAGAGGTAATTTCGGCTAACTACTGTTATTTTTTAACAAAGTTACAAGTACTTAGCAACATGCAATGCTACGTGTTGCAGGGCAATAAGCCATCTCAGATTGGTCGTTAAAGATATATTTTATTACATTCTTCATTGTTTAGTTTGTATGGAGGCCAGTGCATTTTACTTCGGTGTGAGTAGTAACTGATTTTATTCGCCTTTTCTACATATAAACTTAAACAGCGAGTTGTGGTTGAGGTTAGGGTTAATTCAGCTGACCTTGACCTTTGACCTAGGACTTTCAAAATTAGGTCAATTCAACGTGTCAATTTAAAAATGAATCCGTGAAAGTTTCACAACTCTATGAGTAAAATAGTGGCCAGGAAGTTATTCATGAAGAAATGGACAAAGAGGGACAAAAACATAACCTCCTCCCAACTTCATTGTTTCCAAATCTTACATTCCGATATAGTGGAACATCAGACCTCCAGGGAGCACATCATTGTGGAAGGCTTGTCCTTTTGATGGAACTGTGAACCCAGAGTCTTATATTTTAGAAGTATTCTTAGATTTAGTGCTGGAAGCGGTTCTTGGCGACCTTCCCTTAATATCACTGCTACTACTACTACTGTTGCTGCTGCGGTGGCTCCTGCTACTACTACTACTACTACTACTTCTGCTGCTGCTGCTACTACAACGACTCCTACTACTGCGGCTTCTGCTGCTGCTACTAGTACTACAACTACTACTACTACTACTGCGGCTTCTGTTACTACTACTACTACTACTACTACTACTACTACTACTGCTGTGGCGGCGGCTACTACTACTACTGCTGTGGTGGCGGCTACTACTACTACTGCTGTGGCGGCGGCTACTACTACTACTACTACTACTACTAGCTAAGCTACAACCCCAGTTGGAAAAGCAGGATGCTATAAGCCCAAGGGCTCCAACAGGGAAAAACACCCCAGTGAGGAAAATGAATAAGGAAATAAATAAACTGCAAGAGGAATAATGGATAATTAAAATCAAGCGTGAATATTAGGCATATATCGTTCTGTACAAATGTTTGAAAGGGTTGAAATCTTTCATTTATGAATTTAATAGGCGCTTATGAAATAAAAAATGATGTGAATTATTTTCAAAATATGGAATATAAAAATGAATGTCATTATGGAAATTTTACCGACAAGAGGATAGCGACAAAGCACCTTGCAATCGTGTGTCTACGCTATTTGATTTAGATATAGAAGTCCGGTGAATGTCCTTTTTTTATATAAGAAAAACACGAAGAGGAATAATATTGAAACCCTGATTGGTTTAGAAGATTTTAGACTTAAGATATTCATATGCCAAGGTTAGCAGTCTCATTGCAAAGCACACACACACACACACACACACACACACACACACACACACACACACGCACATACACACAGTGAGAGTGCATGTATGGTAAAGGTATATTGCTTAGTGTAACTTGGTGGGTTCTCTAATTATTATTATTATTATTATTATTATTATTATTATTATTATTATTATTATTACTAGCCAAGCTATAACCCTAGTTGGAAAAGCAAGATGCTATAAGCCCAAGGGCTCCAATAGAGAAAAATAGCCCAATGAGGAAAGGAAATAAGGAAATAAACAGCTTATAAGAACAAATTAACAATAAATCATTCTAAAAAGAGTAACAAAGTCAAAACAGTTATGTCATATATAAACTATAAAAACTGGTCAATATAAAAACATTTGCTCCAACTTTGAACTTTTGAAGTTCTACTGATTCAACTACCGGATAAGGAAGATCATTCCACAACTTGGTAACAGCTGGAATAAAACTTCTAGAATACTGTGTAGTATTGAGCCTCATGATGGAGAAGGCCTGGCTATTAGAATTAACTGTCTGCCTAGTATTACGAACAGGATAGAGCTGTCCAGGGAGATCCAAATGTAAAGGATGGTCAGAGTTATGAAAAAATCTTAAAAGCCTTTTATACACGTGTGTGAATAACTATTCTTATAAGCCTTTTATACACGTGTGTGAATAACTAAGATTGGGAAAGTTTTCTGTACAGAGCGGTCATTCAGGTTTGAGCATCTCATATAGAACTGGTAGTGCCCGTTGTGTCTATTAATTTGTGTGTATTATGCAAGTATATATATACATTATAAACATCCACGCATACACACACACACACACACACACACACACACACATATATATATATATATATATATATATATATATATATACACACACACCTTTCTGATTGTGGACACCTAGTCAGAGTCACCCATTGGTATACTCTGAGCTACTAAAGTCTCCCACCATCACCAGCTTGCAATGTTCAGCGTGGTGATGGAAATGGCCAAACCCCAGACGTGAATAAGTACATGTCTGAGGCGTTTGTCCTGCAGTGGATTAGAAACGGCTGTATTAGTTATTGTTGTGTTTGTATGTATATATATATATATATATATATATATATATATATATATAAATATATATATATATATATATATATATATATATATATATATATATATATATACATACATACATACATACATATTGTATACGCGGTTTTCGTGCAGTTCTTACTTACCTAACAATTGTAAACTAATACACTAACATAAAATTATTCAATAGACCCTAAAATTGTGTTTCGTCGTGTAAATTCAGTACCTTCTATTTGCTACACATTGAACAACACCAAACGCTATCGGGCACACTCGAGAGTAATGTATAATCTGATGTATAACTTCACTCCCTTTGTGTTCTTCTTGAATGGTAGTCGAAGGGCGTCTGGAGTGTCAAGGAGCAACTCGTCGAGTGGGAGGAACCTCGAGGGGGAGAGAGTTGATGTTATCCTTGACATATCACGAGGAGAGATATTCTTTTTTTCGATGAGTCAGGCTCATTGTTAAGAGTTTTTTTTTTTCTGAGGTTGACCT
>NC_090765.1:10013868-10023868 GCF_036898095.1 Palaemon carinicauda | reverse complement strand
TTTGTCGTTGCCTTAGGAGGTTGGGCGAATAAGGTTCAAAGGAAAGTATTAATATTTAAAAGGTTATGTTCTCCTGGATTGCGTAGATTTATTAAAGGATAGTTCTTCCTGGCTTTTTATCCATTTCAACAGAGATATACTCGCGCGTATACAAATGTGTGTGTGCGCGCGCACACACACATATATATACTGTATATATATATATATATATATATATATATATATATATATAATGATATGTGTGTATGTATGTATACTTTATTTTTGTTTATGTATGTATATATATATACATACACACACACGTCTCCTTGTATATGTGTGTTTTGTCTGTACATGCATATATGTATGCATGTTTGTATATATATATATATATATATATATATATATATATATATATATATATATATATATATATATCCATCCTCGTTCATTTATAACTACCCAATCCCCTTCACTCTCCCGAGGTATTCAGAATTACCATACCCTTATTTGGTAGTCGAGAACTTTGATATTAATGTTATTATTATCATATTGAAAGCTAACATACTTCCTTGTGATATTCAAATTCACAGCAATTCGGGCACCGGGAACTGAAAACTTATTTCTTACCGGCGTATTCAGAAGTCTGGTTTTTATTGACATTTAAGATTATATTCGGAGTCAAATATTTGTTGTGATATTGTGGGCGGTTGCCATTTAGGCTTAGCTGAATATGAGGAATTTTCATAATTTCTTCAGGTTATTTTAAAGCCTTCATATTTGTTACTCCCGCCAGCGAAGTTGGGAGGAGGTTATGTTTTTGCCCTGATTTGTCTGTTTGTTTTGTGAAGAACTTCCTGGCCACAGTTTTACTCATAATAGAGTAGTTAAACTTTCAGGTATTAATTGTTATGTTGAGACGTGGAAGTATTAAATTTTGAAATTCCTAGGTCAAAGGTCAAGGTCGAGCAAAAGGTCAACCGATTCAACTCTAACCTTTAGCCCAAGTTCATGCATGGTTGTCACACACACTCCAAATACACCTGCGGTCTAAATTGACTCTGGGAAAAGCAAACTGGTTTTGAGAAATAATCTGCAGTGGCGGAGGTCTGCACTTAGAGTGCTTTTCTAGTTTCTAATGTATCTGGATTCTTATCTTTGATGTCTTCCTACTTCGATTTGCCGATGTTTACAGTTTAATCTTCCTTGATTACAATTTAATCTTCCTTGGTATTGGTGATCACAATTTAATTTTCCTTGATTAAAATGTAATCTTCATTGGTATTGGTGATTACAATTTAATCTTCCTTGGTTAAAATTTAATCTTCTTTGCTATTGGTGATTACAATTTAAACTTCCTTGATTAAAATTTAATCGTCCTTGGTATTGGTGATTACAATTTAATCTTCCTTGATTACAATTTAATCTTCCTTGGTATTGGTGATTACAATTTAATCTTCCTTGGTATTGGTGATTACAATTTAATCTTCCTTGATTACAATTTAATCTTCCTTGGTATTGGTGATTACAATTTATCTTCATGATTACAAATTAATCTTCCTTGGTATTGGTGATAACAATTTAATTTTCCTTGATTAAAATTTAAACTTCCTTGGTATTGGTGATTACAATTTAATCTTCCTTGATTACAATTTAATCTTCCTTGGTATTGGTGATTACAATTTAATTTTCCTTGATTAAAATGTAATCTTCATTGGTATTGGTGATTACAATTTAATCTTCTTTGATTACAATTTAATCTTCCTTGATTACAATTTAATCTTCCTTGGTATTGGTGATTACAATTTAATTTTCCTTGATTAAAATGTAATCTTCATTGGTATTGGTGATTACAATGTAATCTTCCTTGATTACAATTTAATCTTCCTTGGTATTGGTGATTACAATTTAATTTTCCTTGATTAAAATGTAATCTTCATTGGTATTGGTGATTACAATTTAATCTTCCTTGGTTAAAATTTAATCTTCTTTGCTATTGGTGATTACAATTTAATCTTCCTTGATTAAAATGTAATCGTCCTTGGTATTGGTGATTACAATTTAATCTTCCTTGATTACAATTTAATCTTCCTTGGTATTGGTGATTACAATTTAATCTTCCTTGGTATTGGTGATTACAATTTAATCTTCCTTGGTATTGGTGATTACAATTTAATCTTCCTTGATTAAAATTTAATCTTCCTTGGTATTGGTGATTACAATTTATCTTCATGATTACAAATTAATCTTCCTTGGTATTGGTGATAACAATTTATTTTTCCTTGATTAAAATTTAAACTTCCTTGGTATTGGTGATTACAATTTAATCTTCCTTGATTACAATTTAATCTTCCTTGGTATTGGTGATTACAATTTATCTTCATGATTACAAATTAATATTCCTTGTTATTGGTGATAACAATTTAATTTTCCTTGATTAAAATTTAAACTTCCTTGGTATTGGTGATTACAATTGAATCTTTCCTGGTATTTGTGATGACCATTTAATTTCCCTTGGTATTGGTGATTACAATTTAATCTTCCTTGATTACAATTTAATCTTCCTTGGTATTGGTGATTACAATTTAATTTTCCTTGATTAAAATGTAATCTTCCTTGGTATTGGTCATTACAATTTAATCTTCCTTGAATCTTCCTTGGTATTGGTGATTACAATTTAATCTTCCTTGATTAAAATGTAATCGTCCTTGGTATTGGTGATTACAATTTAATCTTCCTTGATTACAATTTAATCTTCCTTGGTATTGGTGATTACAATTTAATCTTCCTTGGTATTGGTGATTACAATTTAATCTTCCTTGATTACAATTTAATCTTCCTTGGTATTGGTGATTACAATTTATCTTCATGATTACAAATTAATCTTCCTTGGTATTGGTGATAACAATTTAATTTTCCTTAATTAAAATTTAAACTTCCTTCGTATTGGTGATTACAATTTAATCTTCCTTGATTACAATTTAATCTTTCTTGGTATTGGTGATTACAATTTAATCTTCCTTGATTACAATTTAATTTTCCTCGGTATTGGTGATTACAATTTATCTTCATGATTACAAATTAATCTTCCTTGGTATTGGTGATTACAATTTATTTTTCCTTGATTAAAATTTAAACTTCCTTGGTATTGGTGATTACAATTTAATCTTTCCTGGTATTTGTGATGACCATTTAATTTTTCTTGGTATTGGTGATTACAATTGAATCTTCCTTGATATTGGTTATTACAATTAAATCGTCCTTGGTATTGATGATTTCAATTTAATCTTCCTTAAATATATTGGTGATTGCAACTTAAACTTCCTTGATTATATTGGTGATTACAATTTAATCTTTCTTAATTATATTGGTGATTACAACTTGATCTTCCTTGATTATTTAGGTGATTACAATTTAATCTTCTTTGATTATATTGATTACAATTTAATCTTATTTGGTATTGATGATTACAATTTAATCATCTTTGGGAAAGGTGATAGCAATAAAATCTTCTTTCATTATATTTGTGTTTACAATTTAATCTTCTGTGTTTATATTAGTGTTTACAATAATTTAATTTTCCTTGATTATATTGGTGATTACGCTTTAATCTTCCTTGATTATATTGGTGATTTCAATTTAATCTTCCTTGATTATATTGGTGATTACAATTTAATCTTCCTTGAATATGTTGGAGATTAAAATTAAATCTTCCTTGATTACATTCATGATTACAATTTAATTTTCCTTGATTATATTGGTGATCAAAATTTAATCTTCCTTGATTATATTAGCGATTACAATTTAATCTTCCTTGATTTAATCTTCCTTGATTATATTGGTGATTACAATTTAATCTTCCTTGAATATGTTGGAGATTAAAATTGAACCTTCCTTAATTACATTCGTGATTACAATTTAATTTTCCTTGATTATATTGGTGATTAGAATTTAATCTTCCTTGATTTTGGTGATCATAACCCATCAGTTCTCTTAATCTTGTCATGCTCAAAATCCAAAATATATTTGATATTTTCATATCAATCAATTGATTGAATAATGATTGTATCTAAGGAAATTCCGATGCCACAAGACTTTCAGTTGTTTATTTTATGCATATGAAAGGATTTTTTTTTTTTTTATTAAAAAGCTACTTTTTGTATTTTCATTCAATAACAGTTAATAAAATTTGGTATTAGAGGCAATTCTTTGGTGTTTCCGGTAGAAGCCTCAGATTTCTGATTCTTAGTAGGTGATCAAAAGATTGTACTTCTGCTGGCAGGATCTTTTCGTGTGCTTAGGTGAGAAGCGCAGTACGTAATGTATATAAGATATATATGGCGTTCCTAGGCATTATAATTACAGGTGCAAGGTAAAAAAAATTTTTTTTTTCAGTTTTACTCATTTCTCTACAAAATTAGTTGTAAAGATAATATATTCAAATGTGTGCATCTTATCTAGAAATATTTATCATATTGAGAATTATATGTTTTTAAATAGGTTACATTTTGAGATTTATATCACAATTTAGTAATATTTTCTTAACCTGCTATTTTTTACATAAAATATTTGAATTTATTTTAAGATATATCCTGATCTTATTGTATTTAAAAGCCACATACACCCGGTTATCCATCCTGCTCTATCATTTACTTCAAAAAGAAAATGTGTCGTTTTCCGAATTGAATGGCCTCCCCAGCTCTAGCGCCTTGGTCGTATTGGCAAAATTCCTGGAATCCATCTTACCAGCTTCCTATAAGCAATTATTACAAGGTTTGCTCGGGGCTGAGCGAGACCTATAGCAAGAAGATTCTCTTTGGGCTGAGATTCTTGCTAGACCCAGACCACACCGGTCGGGTCTTTACCCTTGGGGGCTATGACTGACTGTTTAAGAGCCCCCATCTGGAAGTAAGGTCTGGGCAATCTCGTGTGTGTGTGTGTGTGTGTGTGTGTGTGTGTGTGTGTGTGTGCGCGCGCATCGATATAGAACCCCGTCTCTGTGTTTTTCTATTTCACCCGGCTATCAAACCTGCTCAAACTTTTACTTCAAAGAGAAACAGAAACTCCAGCCCCATGGTGAAACCCATCTATACGTTTTCCAAATTCTCACATTTTTCAAAATCTGAAGCCCAGCGTTTCCCAGTCGAATGGCCTTCTCAGCTCTAGCGCCTCAATCATATCAAAATTCCAGTAATCCATCCATATAGAAACCCGCCTATATATTTTTCTATTTCACCCGTCCATCGGACCAGCAAAAACTTTTACTTCTAATAGAAACTGCGTCGTTTTCCCAATTGAATGGCCTTCTCAGATCCAGCGCCGTAGTTATACTGGTCAAATCAAAGGAATCCATCAATCTAGAGACCTGTCTATACGTGTTTCCATTTCTCATAATTTTCAAAATCTGAAACCCACTGTCCCAATCAAATGGCCTTCTCAGCTCCAGCGCCTCAATCATATAGTCAAAATTCCTGGAATCAGTCCATATAGAAACCCACCTTTACGTTTTTATATTTCTAATATATTTCAAAATCTGAAACCCACTGTTTCCTAATCGAATGGCCTTCTCAGCTCCAGCGCCTTGATCATATTGTCAAACTTCCTGGAATCAGTCCATATAGAAACCCGTCTATACGTTTTCCCATTTCTCATAATTTTCAAAATCGGAAACCCTCTGTCGCAATAGAATGGCCTTCTCAGCCCCAGCGCCTAAATCATATTGTCAAAATTTCTGGAATCAGTCCATATAGAAACCCGTCTATACGTTTTTCTATTTCTCATATTTTTTAAAATCAGAAACCAACTGTTCCAATCGAATAGCCTTCTCAGCTCCAGCGCCTTGATCATATTGTCAAACTTCCTGGAATCAGTCTATATAGAACCCCATCTATACATTTTTACTTTTCTCATATTTTTCAACATCTGGAACCCACTGTTTCCTGATCGAATGGCCTTCTCAGCTCCAGCGCCTTGATCATATTATCAGACTTCCTGGAATCCGTCTATATAGAAACCCGTCTATACGTTTTCCCTTGTCACATATTTTTCAAAATCTGAATTCCAGCGACAGTATGCGTTTGGAACGTATCGTTTTCCAGCCATGTAACATTCGTAAATATTTATTCACGTGATTTGGAAAACAAACATTTATTCGCGTGTGATATCTAAAGGCCTGACGTCCTCTGTTTGAATTGCGATTTGTGTTTACGTGTGTATTACTCCACAGGCCGTAAATGCGCCATCGTTATATTCTAAATACTGGCGTTAAACTCACAGAGTGGTTTGTTGGAATATCAGGAATTATCTGGAAACACACGTGAGGGTTTGCTGGAATATCAGGAATTATCTGGAAACACACGTGAGGGTTTGCTGGAATATCAGGAAGTATCTGGAAACACACGTGAGGGTTTGCTGGAATATCAGGAATTATCTGGAAACACACGCGAGGGTTTGCTGGAATATCAGGAATTATCTGGAAACACACGCGAGGGTTTGCTGGAATATCAGGAATTATCTGGAAACACACGCGAGGGTTTGCTGGAATATCAGGAATTATCTGGAAACACACGCGAGGGTTTGCTGGAATATCAGGAATTATCTGGAAACACACGCGAGGGTTTGCTGGAATATCAGGAATTATCTGGAAACACACGCGAGGGTTTGCTGGAATATCAGGAATTATCTGGAAACACGCGTGAGGGTTTGCTGGAATATATGGAATATCAGGAATTATCTGGAAACACGCGTGAGGGTTTGCTGGAATATCAGGAATTATCTGGAAACACACGTGAGGGTTTGCTGGAATATCAGGAAGTATCTGGAAACACACGCGAGGGTTTGCTGGAATATCAGGAATTATCTGGAAATACGCGTGAGGGTTTGCTGGAATATCAGGAAGTATCTGGAAACACACGCGAGGGTTTGCTGGAATATCAGGAATTATCTGGAAACACACGTGAGGGTTTGCTGGAATATCAGGAATTATCTGGAAACACGCGCGAGGGTTTGCTGGAATATCAGGAAGTATCTGGAAACACACGTGAGGGTTTGCTGGAATATCAGGAATTATCTGGAAACACGCGTGAGGGTTTGCTGGAATATCAGGAAGTATCTGGAAACACACGTGAGGGTTTGCTGGAATATCAGGAATTAACTGGAAACACACGTGAGGGTTTGCTGGAATATCGGGAATTATCTGGAATGCGTAAGTTTTATCTCATGCTGTTTTATATTGATATGCATTAATTCCTAATTTTATGTTGATTTATTTTGCTTGCTGTGAGCCATTAGACTAAAATCACCCACTATCAGAAATCTGCAGTGGCCAGCGTGATGATTAAAATGGCCAAAACACACATGGAAGTGTTTTTTGGAATGGAATTATCTGGAATACGCAATTTTTAACTCATGAGATTCTACTCGTGCATCAAGTTAAAAAAAAAAATAATGCTATTTTTGATTGAAATGCTATAATTTTTATTTTTTATGTTAATTTATTTTGCTTGCTGTGAGCGATCAAACTAAAATTACCCACCATCAGAAATTCGCAGTGTCCAGTGTGGTGATTAAAATGGCCAAAAAACACACGAAAGGGTTTGTTGGAATATCAGGAATTATCTTGAATTATCTGGAATTCGTCATTTTTACGTTATGAGATTCCACTCTTATGTCTAGTAAAAAAAAAATAATGTTATATTTAGATTTAAATCTATAATTTATATTTTTCAGGTTAATTTATTTGTTTATTTGAATATCTGGAATTTTCTGGAATTTACTTGGAATATGTCATTTTTACCTCATGAGGTTCCACTCGTGCAGGAAGTTGAAAAAATCTAATTTATTGTACCATAGTTTCTTTTTATTTTAATATTGTTTTATATGGCTTGCTGTAAGTGATTAGACTAAAATCTCCCACCATCGCTAATCCGCCGTTGCCAGCGTGGTAATTTAAAATGCTCCCCCCACCCCCCCCCCCCCCCACCCCCCAAAAAAAAGAAAATCACGAAAGGGTTTGTTTGGCAATCTGGAATATACCTGGAATGCGTCATTTTTACCTCACGAGTTTCCACCGACTCGTGCATGAAGTTTAAAAAAATGCTATTTTGGATCGAAATGCTATAGTTTCTATTTTTTATGTTGATATATATTCTTGCTCTGGACGGTTAAACTAAAATCACCCACCATCAGATCTCTGCAGTGGCCAGCGTGGTTATTAAAATGACCAAAAAACACACGAAAGGATTTGCTGGAATATCAGGAATTATCTTGAATTATCTGGAATGCGTCATTTTTACCTCATGAGATTCCACTCGTGTAGGTAGTTAAAAAATCTAATTTAGATTCAAATGCTGAAGTTTATTTTTTTTTTTTTTTTTTTTTTTTTTTTTTTTTTTTTTTTTTTTTGGCTTCCTGTGACTGATCAAACTTAAATCTCCCACCATCAGTAATCCTCATTGACCAGTGTGGTGATTAAAATGCCCTAAAAAATCACACGGAAGGGTTTGTTGGAATATCTGGAATTATCTGGAATAAGTCATTTCACCTCATGAGATAACACTCTAGCCTCAAGTAAACAAAAATAATGCTATTTTAGATTGAAGTGCTTCAATTTCTATTTTTTATGTTGTTTTAGTTGACTTGCTGTGAGCGATCAAACTAAAATCACTCACCATCAGAAATCTGCAGTGGCTTGAGTGGTGATTAAAAGGGGGAAAAAAAAAAACACACACACACGAAAAGGTTTGTTGGAATATCTGGAATTATCTGGAATTTACATGGAATTCGTCTTTTCTACCTCATGAGATTCCACTCGTGCAGGAAGTTAAAAATCTAATTTAGATTCAAATGCTAAAGTTTCTGTTTATTTTTATGTTGATTTATTCGGCTTGCTGTGAGTAATTAGACTAAAATCTCCCACCATCAGCGGACCCCCCCCCCCTAAAAAAAAAAAATCACACACATACACACACGCGAAAATGTTTGTTGGAATATCTGGAATTTATCTGGAATGCGTTATTTTCTTCTTGTGAGATTCCACTCGAGCATCAAGTTTAAAAAGATGATGTTATTTCTAGATTGAAATGCTTTAGTTTCTATTTTTTTTAATATTGATTTATTTGGTAGGCTGTGAGCGATCAGACTAAAATCTTCCGCCCTCAGCAATACTCAGTGGCCAGCGTGGTGATTAAATACTGCCCCCCCCCCCCTCTCCCCCCCCAAAAAAAGTTAGTTTGGCAATCTGGAATTTATCTGAAATGCGTCACTTTTACCTCATGAGATTCCACTCTTGCAGGAAGTTGAATAGAATATAATTTAGATAAGAATTTTATAGTTTTTATTTTTTCTAATAATGATTTATAAGGTTCGCTGTGATCGATCAGACTAAAATCTCCCACCATAAGCAAAATCCGTAGTGGCCAGCGTGTTGATGAAAATGGCCAATCCCTAGAAATGATTGAGGACATTTGTGAGGCCTTTGTCATGCAGGGGACTAGAAACGGCTGCGTTTGTTGTTGTTGTTGTTGTTTATTTTAGCTGTTTAACATTACCTATAATCAGTTGTCAGATTCATCGGTATTTTTAGAGTGCTGTCTTTTTTATATATGTTATTTTCTGGAAAAAAAAAACAACTTGTTTATGTTACTAATTCGTTTGGTTTCTAGTATGCATATTTTTTCCTGAATAATTTTGGGATAATTTCATATATATTTTACTATATTTTCCATAGATTTTATTCTTATTTTCAAGCGTTGTGTTCTAACCTGGGTATTTATCTTCTCATGTTGAAGGTATTTTTCATCGTGTTCCTGAAGAATAATAATAGAAATGAATATTTAAACATATCATACGTTTTATTAAGTGATCTACAACAATATTTACTTCCTTTATGTATAAAAACGTATTTTTTCGAGGTTATTTTCCCCAAATTTCCTTTCTTAACCAAAGCCAAAATGAAAAGGAAATCATAAATAAGATTTTCGGGAAAAAACCGTAAGTTCTTTGTGCTCCTATTTTAGTATTC
>NC_090765.1:10006368-10008868 GCF_036898095.1 Palaemon carinicauda | reverse complement strand
TTTGTGTTTGTCTCTGATCTTAGTTAAGCCTTGTCGTCATCACACACACACACACACACACACACACAGAGAGAGAGAGAGAGAGAGAGAGAGAGAGAGAGAGAGATTCTGCAAGACACTGATCTCGGGCATCGTTGTGACCCACTAACCTTTTTATTCATTTGCTTACGAAGCTGAATGATTTTTAATCATTCATTCATCTTTCCCGTGACTTTACTCGACCGTATAAATAATACTCTATTATTTTCTTTACTTGACCTTTCAGGTTTGTTTACGATTTCATGAGTTTTTGTAGTTACATCAATTTCATAGAATATTTTGTCATTGAATTCAGAATTTTGAAATTATTGCTGGAAATATTTTTTTCCGCGTTTTTTAAAATGTGTAGAGGCTTTAACCTTTTCCCCCCACAAGTGTATGGATGTACTATTTACGAGAGAGAGAGAGAGAGAGAGAGAGAGAGAGAGAGAGAGAGAGAGAGAGAGAGAGAGAGAGATGACAGCGTCAGAGTCCAGTGTAACGTGGTGTGGAGATCAATAAACAAAGCTTGAGGAGAAGGAGGAAAGATTGGGTGGGTGGAGTTAGCGCAGCGGTCCCCTCACTGGCTCCTCCCTCCCACAGCTGTGACGTGACGCTCCCAGCCGACCAATCAGCGCGACCCCTTAGCATTCCAGGGAATCGATGCCGGCTCCCGATTGGTCGAACCGGCTGCTAGCGGGGTTACATGTGTAAGGGGGTGGTGCCGCCGCTGAGAAACAAGAAGAGGGGAGCTTTTTGTTCTTAAACATGGAAATGTGATGTTCGCCACAGCTTCGCTTTTATCATTTTCGATTCATAATTTTTTTTTTTTACTCTGGTTATATCTCTCGAAGGATTCGTTTTCGAAAGGGGAAAAAACTGGACTCCTCGTTCCAGATGAGTTCCTGGAAGTTCTGGAAAGGGGTTATGTTACTTCTCGAATGACCCTTGTAGCGGTCGGCAAACTTTTCGTTAGACTTGCACTGTTAATTACTTCCTGTTTATTGTTACAATACATGTTGTTTACTTATTGTAATTGTGTCCTAAAGTGTAACTCATTCCTGTTTATTGTTACAATAGATATTGTTTACTTACTGTAAATGTTTCTTGAATTGTAACTCATTCCTGTTTATTTTTTATATTAAATATTGTTTACTTATTGCAATTGTATTTTTATGTAATCAATTCCTGTTTATTGTTACAATACATTTTGTTTTCTTATTGTAATTGTGTCATTAACTGTAATTCATTCCTGTTTATTGTTATAATACATATTGTTTATTCATTGTAATTGTGTCCTTTATTGTAATTCATTCATTTGTGTGTTTCATTCAGAGCCTTATTCTGTAAATTAAAATTCTGGATTTCACATACAAGTTTCTATAAACTTTTCTGCCAAAATAGAGTCTAAAATTTTGTCTCAATTTTTGCCCATCAGTAATTTACCTTCTGACATCCTTCCAATACCAGCATCCAGTGCATGGGATCCGGAATCCTCCTCCTGGGAATCCTATTTGGAACGGCATTTATCCTTCCTTCATTATTGCTGTTCTGGCCATTTGACTTTTAGCGAGGATCATCGCCATGCAACTGAATTTCCGAACGAGGTGTTGTGAGGGGGGAGGGGGAGGGGGAGGGAGTAGGAGGGAATGGGGGTTAGGGTCACACGAGATTGGGAAAGATGAAATGGGGGGGAGGTATGGAGGGAGATTTTAAGGGGGGACCTCCATGCGGTTGTTGGTGTTTGAAAGTAGGAAAGAGGGTGAGGAGAAGAACATCATCAGATGAGGGGTAAGGAGAGAGAGAGAGAGAGAGAGAGAGAGAGAGAGAGAGAGAGAGAGAGAGAGAGAGAGTTTTAGAGCGTGAGGCTCACAGTCTCTAGCTTTAGTATTCCATGTGAGGTCGTGGTGGAAGGGTTTTCATTCCTGTGTTGGATGTGGTAGTGTGGAGTGGCGGAGGTCCCTGCTGGATGGTGGGTGGCAGTTTTCGACGACTGGACTCTCTTGAGGGACTTTTATTTTTTGGTTTTTGGTTTTCATTCCAAAATTGTGTTTTTTGGAATGTTTATTTGATGATAAATCCTCCTAATGAGTGTTGTTGACATTCCTCCTATGGACTTTGAGTCGCCATAGCGTTTGATCTGTGATGAACTGATGTAAACATTAGGAGGTTTTGATTTGTGATGAACTGGTGTAAACATTTGGAGGTTGGATGTTTACTTATTTTTTTTGTAAACAAATGATATCGTGGAAAATAAACATTAATGACTTATCCAACCTCGTATCGCTTATTAAGTCCAGAGTTTACTACCCGTATAGTTTTGACCACGACATGACACACACGAGTGAATGACACATGTTAGACAAACTAACTTTTTTTAGACGTCATGTAACACCTTTTAGGTAATACACGTAAGATACTGATATTTGAAGCCCCAATGTTCATTATGGTCCATTAGTAAATATTGATATATCTTATGTCT
>NC_090765.1:9996368-9998868 GCF_036898095.1 Palaemon carinicauda | reverse complement strand
ATCACCAACCTTTTCCAATTCCCTTCGTGCCACTTGCATCTTTTATCTTGCTTCCAGACTGTTGATGGAACTGCTTCATTACAAACATTTCTCAATACGTCATAGCCCATACAGAATCTCACTCAGCGCTTCTCCCGAAGGTCTTTCAGTTATTTGTCTTATTATATTCGATTAATATCAAACATCAGGTTTTCCCTTTTTTAATTGATTTACTCATCTTACACATTCCTTTCGAATCATCCCCGAATTTAGTATATATATATATATATATATATATATATATATATATATATATATATATATATATATATATATATATATACATGCGTACATACATAGATACACGCGCGCGCGCAACAACAACATAAACAAAAACAACAAATGCAGCCATTTTCTAGTCCACTATAAGACAAAGCCCTCAGACATGTCCATATTCATGTCTGGTGTTTGGCCAGTTTTCATCATCACGCTGGTCTTCTGCGGAATGTTGATGGTGGGAGACTTTTGTTTGATCACTCACACCAAACTGACCTAGCATGGGTGGCTCTGACTTATATGTATATATATATATATATATATATATATATATATATATATATATATATATATATATATATATATATATATATATATATATATATACTAGTATATGCATATTTGTATATAGATCCATAAAATGCATTTGTGAACACTTGTAGATTCTATTATTGATCTTCGCTAGTATAAATAATGTATGTATCAGAAAGGTTAATTATGAATAAATAATGGGGAAAAACTTAAGTCATTATGAGGGGAAGCAAGGTTAATGGTTACATGAAACGGAAAGTTGTCATGCGATATTTATATACGTCTAATAAGGTCGATAAACACATCTTAAATGCAAGATAATGTTGTTGGGTTAAGGTCAGTGGGGGACGTGGTGAAATGAGGTATTTTGGGTGAAGTCCATTGGGGTGAAATGAGGTATTTTGGGTGAAGTCCATTGGGGTGAAATGAGGTATTTTGGGTGAAGTCCATTGGGGTGAAATGAGGTATTTTGGGTGAAGTCCATTGGGGTGAAATGAGGTATTTTGGGTGAAGTCCATTGGGGTGAAATGAGGTAAGGTTGGGTGAAGTCCGTTGGGATGAAATGAGGTATTTTGGGTGAAGTCCATTGGGGTGAAATGAGGTATTTTGGGTGAAGTCCATTGGAGTGAAATGAGGTATTTTGGGTGAAGTCCATTGGGGTGAAATGAGGTATTTTGGGTGAAGTCCATTGGGGTGAAATGAGGTATTGTTGGGTAAAGTCCATGGGGGTTGTGTGAAATGAGTTATTGTTGGGTGAAGTCCACTTGAGATTAGTGAACTGAGGTTGGGTGAAGTTTATTTGGGGGGTGACATAATGTATTGTTGGGTGAATTTTATTTGGGGGGTGACATTATGTATTGTTGGGTGAAGTTTATTTTGGGGGTTGACACGATATATTGTTGGGTGAAGTTCATTTGGGGGTGACATGATGTATTGTTGGGTGAAGTTTATTTGGGGGGTGACATGACTTATTGTTGGGTGAAGTTTATTTGGGGGGTGACATGATGTATTGTTGGGTGAAGTTTATTTTTGAAGTGAAATGAGGTATTGTTGGGTGAATTGCAAGGGGGGGGGGAGTTGTTTTAAATGAGGTATTGTTGGGTGAAGTCCATGGGGGTGTGAAATGAGTTATTGTTGGGTTAAGTCAACTTGAGGGGAGTGAAATGAGGGATTTCTGGGTGAAGACCATTTGAGGGTGAAATGAGGTATTGTTGGGTGAAGTCCAGGTGGGTATGTAATGAGGTGTTGTTAGGTGAACTGCAATGGGGGACAATGCCGTGGAGTGACCATATATACATATAATCAGCGCCTAAGTTCCCTCTCCACCCAAGTTAGGACCAGGGAGGGCAAGTCAAGGGCTACTGATGACTCACAAGGTAAACTTATAGTCTTCCCATTATTAGCTCACAAGGGGAAACCCTACGTGAAACTATCGGGCTTATTATTATTATTATTATTACTTGCTAAGCTGCAACCCCAGTTTGAAAAGCAGAATGCTATGAGGCCGAGGGCTCCAACAGCGAAAATAGCCCAGAGAGGAAAGGAAATAAGGAAACTACACAAAAGTAATTAATAATTAATATAAAATGTTTTAAGAACTGTAACAACATTAAAATAAATATTTCATATATAAACTATAAAAAAAAATCTTGACTCGAACCCCAGTCCGCCAGATTGCTAGATAGGGACGTTTCCAATAGGCCACCACATTCCATAGGGAGTTAAAGGTGGCTCGGTATTGTAAGGGGAATTAGATATGAGAGGACGAACAAAATCTCTAGAATTAGCAATGACCGGATTTTTAAAGTTATGTTGCTGTGACCTGATTGGTAACGTCTCTGCCTGGTGTTTGTCAGTCGGGGGTTCGAGTCCCGCTCAGACTCGTTAGGGCCATTAGTGTCTGCAACCTTACCATCCTTGTGAGCTAAGGTTG
>NC_090765.1:9986368-9988868 GCF_036898095.1 Palaemon carinicauda | reverse complement strand
TTTGCAATTGGATCTATTTCAGATTATTTTACTACCTTATGGGTAAGCGAAGGCGTTCACATACACACGCAATTACGAGTATATATATATATATATATATATATATATATATATATATATAGTATATATATATATGTGTGTGTGTGTGTGTGTGTGTGTGTGTGAATGTGTATCCGTGTTTATATTTTTCCTGTCCTCCTGAGCGGCAATGTCGAAAGTATGACTACTCGGTCTCTCCCCATCCCTCAGGTATGGGGGAGAGGAAGTAACCATGTTGTAATTAAGAAATGGGGATCTGTGTGGAGTCGCATGGGTGTGCTTATCTATGTAAATATTTAGTCGTCATATTTTAAGGTGTACACTTGTGTATATATATATACACACATATATATATATATATATATATGTATATATGTACATATATATATATATATATATATATATATATATATATATATATATTTATATATATATATATATATATATATATATGTATGTAATTTTTCTTACTGATCACATATGCTGTCTGCATTTAATAAAAATAGACCGCAATAAAAGAAATTTCCCATCGTTTCATATAGTATCATGAACATTGTATTAAAAAAAAAAAAAAATATCCGTGTTAAGTTTAATGCTTCTCAAAACTGTCAATCATTTGGTGTTGTCTTAATTGCTATCTTTTCACCCATACACCTTTCATTCTTTCCATATGACTGAATTACCCCCCCCCCAAAAAAAAAAAAAAAAAAACGTTCATTCAATTATTTCAGTTGTTCTGTTTATCTTACATTATATTTAGTATATGCGCAATTTATTCATATTAACATCGTCTACCTCTTTTTTTTATTTGCCTCCATAGATTCCTTAAACTGTTAAAGTCTGTAATTTTTTGTACATACATTATTTACATTTCTTGCTTGCTTCACCTTTTCACTGTTTTTTTTTTTTATTTTGTCGTACCGTATATGATTTATATATATATATATATATATATATATATATATATATATATATATATATATATATACATACACATATATATACACATAGAAAAATCTTACTTGATCCTTGATTACAATAGTTCTAATAATAATAAAAATAATATTAATTATATTCACTATAAAAACTACCTTAAATTTACATCAAGAACAATGTTGGCTAGTTTTGATAAATTCACATCTACTTAATTTGCCTTGGAAGTATTTTAATTTATTTACATAATCATATGTATCCAAATCCCAGTATTTTCCCAGAAGAGCAGAACTGATTCTTGCTTTTAGAGAGGAGAGGGGGGCGGGGTAAGGGAGCGAAGTAAGTGTTTAGAGCATAAAAACACAACCAAGACAGAGAAGCGCTCGTAAAATTAACAGTAATTGACCATATCTTTTCGGGCACGACCCTTCACGTACATGCAAGCTCACCCAGCATCCTTGGGGGTAAGTTTCTTTCCTTCTTCTTCTTCTTCCTCTTCTCCCTCCTCCTCTTTTTCTTCTTTTATTGCGGGGAGATTGTAAACATATTCCTGATGCTGATATTTCTTTGACATTTTTTTTTCAAATCATCGTAGATTTCTTTTGCTTGTCCATATAAGGGTGTTTGTTTACTAAGATAGAAGATGGTTGAGGGGTGTACTCTAGACACTACTTGAAGATATTTTACGGGTATTATTATTATTATTATTATTATTATTATTATTATTATTATTATTATTATTATTACTTGCTAAGCTACAGCCCTAGTTGGAAAAGCAGGATGCTATAAGCCCTGGGGCCCCAACAGGGTAAATAGCCAAGTGAGTAAAGGAAACAAGGAAAAATAAAATATTTTAAGAACAGTAACAGCATTAAAATAAATATTTCATATATAAACTATAAAAATTTTAACAAAACAAGAAGAGAAATTAGATAGAATAGTGTGTCCGAGTGTACCCTCAAACAAGAGAACTCTAACCCAAGACAGTAGAAGACCATGGTACAGAGGCTATGGCACTACCCAAGACTAGAGAACAATGGTTTGATTTTGGAGTGTCCTTCTCCTAGAAGAGCTGCTTACCATTGTAAAGAGTCTCTTCTACCCTTACCAAGAGGAAAGTGGCCACTGAACAATTACAGTGCAGTAGTTAACCCCTTGGTTGAAGAAGAATTGTTCGGTAATCTGTGTTGTCAGGCGTATGAGGACAGAGGAAATCTGTAAAGAATAGGGCAGACTCTTCGGTGTATGTGTAGGTAAAGAGAAAGTGAACCATAACCAGAGGGAAGTATCCAATGAAGTACTGTCTGGTCAGTCAAAGGACCCCATAACTCTATAGTGGTAGTATCTCAACGGGTGGCTGGTCCCTTATCTACACTTGCTAATCCAACTACTTTACCTCCATACTCTCTTCCATTTTTCCGTCGTGGTGTCCAGCCCATTCTAAATTTCATTACCTTGTGTAACCGCAAGGTTTTCCCCAATGGCAATTGCTGTTGAATGGCCTCACAGGCCCCAGTGCCTGCTTAAG
>NC_090765.1:9973868-9981368 GCF_036898095.1 Palaemon carinicauda | reverse complement strand
ACCATCTTTGTTGTCCTCCACGACTAAGGGGTTTTAAATGGCTTTTTATATAACAGACGAGAACATCTGAAGAAAATTGCAACGCAAAGAGAAATCTTTGCCATTTTTATGATTCCAGTGAAATATAACTGCAGAATGAGTTTGCACATTTTCCTTGTAAATGTTTATGCATTTTTTTTTTCTCTCGTGCTCTCTCGTTCTCATGTCCGTGTAATATATGAATGCCGCTTACAGTAAGGACCGTCCAAGTGTTTCGTAAAATAATTATTTGAGTTTTAATGGCTATTTATTTATAGTTTTTTGGTTTTTGTCCAGCAGTCTATACCCATATCAATATATTTTAGTTGGCTTTTATTTCGTGGGAGTTGAGAAAGTATATATCGAATTTCATTATATGCATTTTTTAACGTCCGTCTGGTATCTATAGCAAATGGTGCTATTTGTATCCATAGTAATTTCCTAACAGCTCTACTTTTACAAAGGTAGGTTATAGATAAGAATTGACAAAATTCTAATGAAAGAAATTGTTAAAATACAAAATTATTTGAAAAATAGATATAAAAAAAGTAGAAATTTTAGTGAGTCGTAAATACTTTGGTAATATTCAACCTAGATATCGTGAAATAGTTTCAGATAGGATCGCTTCTTTTATGCGGAAAAAAATGACGTTTTAGTTGTCTTTTTTGGTTTCTGACAGAGGAAATGTGACCTGCCCAGCCGGGCCCTGCGGTTGCAGGCTGGTATTGCAGAGAGAATTCTGCTAGGAAGATCTGTGGACTTTGGCAGGTGCTGTTTCATGTCCAAGGTCTTACCCCTGTTATTGTAAGCATGATCTGAACACTAATTATACCGGTATTCCTTTTTAAGAAAGTTGAATTAATATTAAAATTGGGGTAAAGATTGAAGCCGATTAATTAAAGAACAGATTATGAAAAATATCAGAAGAGAAATTACTATTTCAAAATCGCATGGAACTCTTCTGAATAGGTATGGTAATTTAGAGTGTGATAGATGTATCACCTGTTCTGCGTTGTATTCAAATTTTAGATTTAAAATACTTACCATTCATTTTGAAGGTTTAGATAACTTGTAGGACATTTAAGTCACAATCGTTCAGATTAAAATTCTCTTATAGATATAAAGGAGTTATAGAGAAGAATATGTATAGGATTATATTTTATTCCATATGGCGGGGACGGGGGCAAAGGATCAAACAACGTGTTTTCCTGCCAGCTGTTAAAAGATGTTGCCTGGAACTTCAGAAACACATGACTTCGAATTATCTTTTAAGGATTTATAGAAATACATATAAGAAAAATCTTGAATCAGTGAAGTACCAGTAGATGGAAAAGGATTTCTGAGGAAGGTTATGAAGTAAGAGATAAGAATTATCTAGGATATTGTTAATATACGAATTCCTGAAGATGCGGTTTTTAATGATTAAATTGATTTTAGATTTTATCAGTCTTATAAAAATTGGATATTATTAAGATTTACGGATTTCCCAAAAGTTTCAAACGATTTATTTTGGTTATCGTGACCTGAATTGCTGCCCTCAGCTTTGATTTTACTGTTTTAACAAGACATTGGTATTTGCACTTTTAAATTCTGTAATTCAGCTGTATTTCAAATTAAGATAAAAAATATAAAGTTTTAAAGTGGGTCTGTAGTTTAATACCATACTTTTCTTCCCAAAACTCGAAGTTATAACATCAACAACAACAGTCTTAATGGGTGATAATCATATTCAGAAAGCTAAATTTTAGAACAGTTTCTCACGGTAGATTTCCTTTAATTGTTCGCTGGCTTGATATGCTAAGGCAGCTGAATTCATGTGGAAAAGAACAACGAAGGGTTGCTGAACTGATTTACTTATTACTTTTGGTTAGAGAGAGAGAGAGAGAGAGAGAGAGAGAGAGAGAGAGGAGAGAGAGAGAGAGAGAGAGGAGAGAGAGAGAGAGAGAGAGAGAGAGAGAATGTGGTCTTACGTCTCATATCCTTCAATAATCATAGGTCATTTATTCATCGTGGAATCTGAACCCCATCAGGGGCTATATCACTGCATTTGATACCCAAGTATAATTCATCCAGGTTTTAGCTAATTAAGAATCTGGAAAATAAGCGACACCGAGTCTGCCTGTGGCCCAGCGGACCAAAAGCCGTCCGTAAGAGTCGTGTCAATAAAAACCAAATTCACACTATCTTGTGAATGCGGAGAGCGTTTTATCCTTGGGTTGACATCTACTCTCGGTTGGAAAAGTTCGGAATAATTGAGCGTTTGCCAGCAAATCCACAAATATATATTAGGGTTATGGAGATGGGCCTTCTAGGTGGTTGGCTTTTAGGCGATTGTGGTGTACCCGGCGGCGGCTTTTTCTACGGGAGGAAGCGCTTCTTGAAGTTCCGACCTTTTGAGTTGAGTTCACAAAGGTGGAAATCGTTTGTTGGCTCGTCGTTTGAAATCTCGGTTTCACAGGTGATAAGGAGGGAAGCAGATATGCCCCTTCTGGACGTAAATACCCAAGGGTCAGAGTCGCGTGCCGTCTTTGTTATGAACACCATAAAAGTAGGGACCCCCCTCGCGTCCAGTTTTTGTGGGGCGACGCAACTTGCTAAAATCTGCAAAATTCACTTAATGGCCAGAGTGAATGAGTTTGCATAATATCGCTATTTGTCTGCGAGTCTTTCACGATGGAAGGAATGGAATGCATAAGAAGTCTTCTTAAAACACGTCGAAGAAGTTTGATATGTAGAGAAAAAAGAAACGCACATGCATAGAACTTCAGCTGTACGACGAACTCAATATTGGGGTTGAACATTGACAATCATTAAGGTTGAGAGAGAGAGAGAGAGAGGAGAGATGAGAGAGAGAGAGAGAGAGAGAGAGAGAGAGAGAGAGAGAGAGAGAGAGAGTGCTCAGTGACGCATGCTTTAAACAGGGATGCTCTTTGTAACCGAACCCTTACAAGAGGTTTTTCCCTCAATTTTACATCAAGTCGTAAGCCGGTTATGAACAGGGATAATCCCTGTCCTTGGAGAAACTTGAACTTCCCTTAGAACAAGCTCAGACTAAAACCCTTGTGACCAGATTAACATCCACATTAGATTCGGCCCTTGCCATAAACTCGCAGGAGCCATAAATAAGCCATAGAGGCTCACCTTAGATGGGGGTCATATTCAGGTAGCTGGACAATAACATCGTCTTCGACACGCACGTTTATTGGACAGACGATCCTTTCAAGGTCAGTGCCTGACTTATAACAGGTCAATTGTCTCTGCAAACACCGACGCACTAACATACTTGCTATAGGAAGCTTCTTTTAATTTATTCTCGCAGAAACTTGGTAGAAGTTCTTTTGTAAAAAGAGGAAAATATGTTTCTTTTTTAATATATAATAATTTTTTTGATGTAAATTATGATTATACCAGAGAAAGAAAGAGTAAGAAGTTATTAAAAAGTTTGGCTTGGTATAATCCTGCGTTTTATGAGGCATAAAAAACTTGCATTTCAATGTTATAAAGTCTATAGACATTCTTATTAGTTGCGTTGTTGAAGGAAAGGCTTTGATTTTTTTTTTTTTTTTTTTGCAAAACGAAAGTAAATGGTCATAACGCAAGTTTGCGTATAACGCAATTTCAATGATAGATATTTTCAAACTCTCTCTCTCTCTCTCTCTCCTCTCTCTCTCTCTCTCTCTCTCTCTCTCTCTCTCTCTCTCTCTCTCTCTCTCGTAAAAATTACATATTGACTGTCTAATAAACTTCCTTATATAACTTCAGGACCTTTATAGTTTTGATGTTATGGTAACCTTATAACCATGTGAAATAAGACTAATTCAAATTATATAAAAAAAAAAACGCTGTGCAATTTGACCATATCTTGTTATAATAATGTGAGAGAGAGAGAGAGAGAGAGAGAGAGAGAGAGAGAGGAGAGAGAGAAGAGAGAGAGAGAGAGAGAGAGAGAGAATTATAGATACTGATATGTGGTGAGGGTTTGCCCTGGTTATTAATTTGATGAAATCATTTCCAGTATTGTAGCTATTAGCGAGATTTCTAATGGTATCAAAATTTCTCCCTGCTTTACAAATATACAAATCTGAAAATTCTGATTTGAAAATCTTGAAAACATGAAACAAATTATTTGATCATGTGCAAGTTGCGTTCTGTTTTCGTGTTTCCTCTTTACTATATTTTACAATATTTTTCATATTCTGTTCGATTTTTTGTGTATTTTTGTTGCTGAATATATATATTATATATATATATATATATATATAATATATATATATATATATATATATATATGTATATATATATATATATAATATATATATATATATATATATATATATATATATATATATATATATATATATATATATAATATACATACATACATTCATTCTGCCTCGTCAAAACTTTTTCATTGGTATTTAAAAAGTCCTGTCCTTGTTGAAAAATCAGGTTTAAGTATCAGTGTCATATTATTTGTAAATTCTTCTCTCTGACGACAAATGATTTAATTTAGAGTTGCTGAAAGGCCTAAAAATCAGTTCATGCCAAAATAGGTCGTAATAGTAGTCAAGAAAATGATAAAAAACAATCCCTAGAGAAAATCAATGAAGAAGAACGTATAGTCTTTGTGGCTGGTTCCGAAGGACGACCTGGATTCTGACGACACTGAAATATTTCCAATTAACAGTGTAATCGAGGATCTTATAAAGGAAACGCGCAGGGATTCGCTTTCTGAGGAGGATGGGATAAGGAAACGGTGGCCTTGGTTTAGTAAAAGAGAACTTCAATAAGGAAATAGATGATCCTATTAAGGAAAGAACCATTCATGAATGAAAAATCTGTCTAAAAGCTTGATTAGATTTAGGAAAGAAGAAAACTCATGAGAAATGGAAGTAAGTGAAAAATTCTACCTCAGAAGACCACGAAAGTAAAGGAAAAAATTTTTCTCAGGAAGCTCAATGACTAGTATAAAAGATGAAATAGAGTATTATCATTATTATTATTATTATTATTATTATTATTATTATTATTATTATTATTATTATTATTATTATTTATTATTATTACAAGTTAAGCTACAACCCTAGCTGGAAAAGCAAGATGCTCTAAATAAACAAACAATTATCTGGTATGGTTACGATCAGAATAGAATTATTTGGGTTAACGGACAAAAAACTAAGCTGAAGAGGAAATAGACAAAGATGAGCGAGGAGCAATACACACCCAGGAATACCCAACGGTAAAAAGACTAAGATGAAAAGTAGTCGAGCAGGAATAAGGCAATGTTGATTAGTGTAAAGGTCAAGAGAAAAAAAATGGTTGAATTCAAACCCACTGAAATATACAAGAGAAGAAAAAGTAAGAATAAAGTACGTGAAATAGTTAACGAAGCCATACAAAAGATAACTGCCAAGAGAAGAAAGATAACAATAATAACAAAGTACCTGGAATGGCTAAAGACAATATTGTGTACAAGAAAAGATGAAAAACAAGTTTAGTAAACGAAGCAGACGAAAACTTGGAACAAGAGGAATGGGCTGAGTAGTGACAAGTATAACAATTGTTGGTCTGTTAGCATCTCCGGTCGTCATCGAAGTTTGTATGATCTTATAGTGATACCAGTGTCAGTTTTGATTATCCAAACCCATATTTCGGGTATACTTTCTTCAGCAAGATCTCTTGTGTCCATAATCTGTAAATCTTGTGTGGATAATGTAGAAGGAAGCTGTGCTAAGGGAAAAATAATATGTACATTAGTATTTTCTTTCCCAAGAATATGGGATGGTTTTTATTTCCCTTTGTTGTCATTTATGTTTGTAATGTACAGAAATCCTTCATGTTTCTGCAATAAAGTGTGTGCGATGAATGTGCAGGAAATTATAAATGTAATATTTTTTTTTTTTTTTTTTTTAAAGGTGTCTAAGACTTTTTGTGAATAAGAAAATGTGAAAAATGGAAGGGAAAGGTATTGGCGAGTTACGAACTTGATAGAATGGATTTGGGTGTTTTAGGTAGTTTAAGTACAAGGATTAGGGAAAGACCAGGTCATAAGGTCTTACTGAACTAATAAGATTGCGAAATTGTTAGGAACTGAAGCCATTGGGGTTCTGTATAAGGAAACCTGATGTACCATTAGTGATATTGAATAGTTATTGGATAGAATTCAAATGATGTTTTTTTTAAAGGACTTCACACTTAGTATTATTCTACAGCCTTTTTCTTTCAAGAAGAAATCTGTAGGTAAAAGGTTGTCCAAGGCCACCAGTCCCCTGGTTGAGGTACTACAGCTTTGACTGGGCAGATACTACTAAATTGGATCCCTCTCTAGTAATAGCTTATTTTTCCTTTGCCTACACATATATCGAATAGTCTGGCCTATTCTTTACGCATTCTCCTCTTACCTCATACACCTGACAAGTGAAAAATTGTTCTTCACTCAAGAGTTTAACTACTGTACTGTAATTTTTCAGTAGTTACTTTTCATTTGGTAAGGGTAGAAGAGACTCTTTAGCTATGGTAAGCAGCTCTTTTAGAAGGGCACTCCAAAATCAAACCACTATTGGGTAGTGCCATAGTCTCTGTACCATGGTCTTCCACGGCCTTGGTTTTGAGCACTCTTGCTTGAAGATACAGTCAGGCACACTATTCCATTTTTCCCAATTTACTTTCCTCACTGGGCTATTATCCATGTTGGAGCCCTTGGGATTATAGCATCCTGCCTTTCCAACTAGTGTTAAAGCTTAATTAATAATGATGATATCACTTTATATAACGGTTCACTGTGACACCGTGTAACTCCACACAGTATCGAGTTCTGGGGGATACAGTTTGTGATTTAGATTTAGATTGTGAACAGAGGTTGGTATTCTTAGTATGACATGTTGTATATTGTTAGTTAAGTTGCAATTTGGACACCTATGATATGAATAATTTATTCAATTATTATTCAAATTTGTGCTTCATATTGATAAAGTTTATGCCTTTAATGAATCGCATTAGTTGGACTTTGAATGTAGATCTCTCATTGATTATCGTTGTTTCATTTAAGGCATTCATGGTGTTACAGACGACTTTGTTTTAATTGTTGTGTAGAAATTAACGTAGCTTTTAATAATGTACAACTGAAATATCAGCTTATCCGTTCATGAGAGACGCATGTACAGTAACTCGTCTCAGCCAAAAAATCTAATATGTTGAGTGAAGTCAGGGCTTTAAGAGATTTTCTATCATCTCATTCGTATTTCGATATTCCATGGTTTAGTTGTTCGCTGTGTTTTTTAATCAAATTATTTAATTTTCTATTTTATTGTCCATTTAAGGTTTAATATACTCTGTAGATATTTCCTGTTTTTTATTGAATGTTAAGCTTAATGTTAAGACATTTTTTACCTTGTCTTAGCATGGCATTATTCCTTTTCAGAGGAGTAGTAGATGTTTTTCGTTTTTCAGTGGAAGTATAAAATTTCTCGCTTAGATAAGTAA
>NC_090765.1:9936368-9968868 GCF_036898095.1 Palaemon carinicauda | reverse complement strand
ACATATGTACCTTTCAACACTGAAAGTTTGAATTGATGTCCTTTTTAGTCAACTGGTATAAACGCAAGTATTCATATACATTTATCTAACCATATATATATATATGTATATATATATATATATATATATATACTATATATATATATATATATATATATATATATACTATATATATATGGATACAAATCAACACAATATTGTGTTCAAATAGAAATAAATTTCTACCTCATACTTGGGATCGAACCCTAGCCCCCTTCACATGAAAGGCCAGGTTGCTTTCCAACCATGTCACCAGAGGCTCTAAAAGAAGTCGGAGCCTAACTGCTACCTGCAGTTCAGGATTTACCTGGCGAAATATCAGTCTCTTACCAGCGAGTATAGATTGTGTGGATATATGTTTACCTGTATAGTTATTGAAATACGCCTCATCTTTACCGGTGTTAGAAGTTAACAATTAGTCTTTTGGTTCTACTTTGCTAGTCCATTGCACCTCTAAACCACAGTGAAGTATTTGTTAGGTGCGCAATTTGCTGTTCAGATCCATATCCCAATACCTCTCGCTGGTGAAGGCAGTATCTTACCCACTTGACCACGAGGAACCATGTTATATATATATATATTAATATATATATATATATATATATATATATATATATATATAGTATATATATATATATATATATATATATATATATATATATATATATATATATATTGTGTGTGTGCGCAAATATTTACACTCACGAGTCCTTTGTGTGTATCATAACTGTGGGCAATTGTTTAACAAAGACCATTGTAATAATAATAACTCTCTCTCTCTCTCTCTCTCTCTCTCTCTCTCTCTCTCTCCTCTCTCTCTCTCTCTCTCTCTCTCTCTCTCTCTCTCTCTGTAAAATTTTCTTCCATCATTGTTGAAGTTGTTTTTTTGTCTTAAATATTTATGAGGTAAAGAAGAAAATATCTAAAAAGATAAATTAGGATTTTTTTTCCATCGATACGCCATCATATGTAATCTTTAAAGAGAAAAAAGTATGAATATTGCCTGTCACCTATTCATTATTTGAGATTACTGCCAATTTTCTTGTTTGTGATGTTTATTGCAAATGTATGTGTATATATATATATATATATATATATATATATATATATATATATATATATATATATTATATATTATATATATATATTATAATATATATATATATATTAAATAGACCATAATGTTTATTTGAAAATATACTTTGGTTCATATGAAGGAAGTTTTTGTTAATTTTATAACTGGTTTATATACAGGAAATTTTTTGGTTAATCTTATCAATTGGTTCCTATTAAAGAAGACTTTATTAATTTAATACATTGATTCATATGCAAAAAGGTTTTTTTTTTTTTTTTTTCTCAGTTTTACACATTGGTTTATACACAAGTAAGTTTTTGTCAAGTTTATCATTTATCCTAATCAGCTGATCTAATTTATTTTGGGAAACCGTCTATATCTAACCTTGTTCTACACATGCATGCACATTATATTGAACATGTTATCTGTTTTGTAGTTCCTTTGAATAGACATTCGTGGTACTGATTTTTAAGTTACCCGATTATCAATTCTAGATTTGATTATACTATGACATTTATAGATGGTTATGAAAAGTAACTGTTTGACATTGGGTTTTTATGTTGATTGGTATTCATATTGCTCACTTTAACTGTATGGTGATTGAAAACGACCATTGTGGTGTACAGCGGTTTTAAGGAAATAATTGATTTTAGAAATGGGTTGCATATCAGTTTTTATGCAGTGAATTTGACTATCTTTCATTACAAAGATGGCTGCTCTAAAGAGATAACTGCACAAAACAAAATTTTATTAGCGTCTAAGTAGAGTATAAAATTGGAAAGAAGGTATGAAATATGCACGAAAAACATTGAGGTTCTCCACATTGAGGTTTAGTTAATTTCCATTGCCTTGACAATTGCTTTTTAACTGCAAATTTCCATTTACAGCCATCAACTTGTTCCGTCGCCGAATCCAGGGGAAAAAAGTTACCACAATCGTCATGTCCGCATTCGTAGATTTTTAAATGTAGTCTGTCTGTAGTCGACGCTCAGTCGTTTGTCCCACAAATCGATCTGTAATCGAATGTCTACTAGTCATAGAGAACATTCATGGTTTGAAGGACTTGATATCAAGATTATAGTGACGGTTATTTTTTCAAACTATTATCGGATGGGTTAGTGATCTTATATGCGAATCCCATACTTTGGGAGATTGGGAGGTTATAATCGTAAGGCTATATTTTCTGCCTTAGAAGTGGAACAAAAAAATTAAGGCTACATAAGTAATATCTGACAATTAACCAGTCCCGCTCTCTCTCTCTCTCTCTCTCTCTCTCTCTCTCTCTCTCTCTCTCTCTCTCTCTCTCTCTCATCCGTCATTTGATCCCCTTCTATATGCTCACATTATTCCCTTAAGGGGATTTCACAGATTTCCTTTGGGTATCCTCTCAAGATGGCTTTTGCATTCGTTTTAGTACATTTGCTGCTAATGTGTTATCGTCAAAAGTTAACACTCCATCACACAATTGTTTATATACTTTGTGATTTAAATGCCGTTAGAATTATTTTTACATCTTTATTTCGTTAGTTTTGCATATTTTTTTATATTGGTTATTTTACATTATATACAGTATATATATATATATATATATATATATATAATATATATATATATATATATATATATATATATATATTATATATATATATATATATATATGATGACAGCAGGCCGGGAGGAAAAAGGAAACGAAGATTGGACAAGCGCTTTCGTGTTATTATTACACCTCTTCACGGTCTTATGGTTTAAAAATACAATTAGAATACAAAGAAACCTCTGTGGTGACGTAAAACAGAAGAAATTAGCAAATTACAAATTACTTAAAAGTTAGTTGTTTAAAAAATGTTGTTTACAAGAAATTCATCCAGTTTGTACATACCTGAACTGGTGTTAAGCAGATCTTCGAAATTTTTCTTAATTAAAACTGTTTCAATGATATTTCTTTTAACAAAATCTTTACAAAATATAAGTTCTTTAGCAGCTTTCCAATTAATAGCGTGGTTGCACTCATTCATATGCTGAAAAAGACTTCTGGCAATGTTTCCCGTTCTTACATTATATATATCGTTTATTACACTGATTGCATGGAATTTCGAATATACATTCCATTAATCTGTTTTGGGGAATTTTTTATCAATATATTCTTGAGTGTGTTGTTTCTAAAAAATTACATTAATTCCAAAAGATTTTAAAATTCCAGGTAAAGGTACAAACTGTTTGAAAAAAGGTAAAACAAGGAGGTTATTCACATTAAAATCATCGTTGTTAACAAAGCCATAAAAAAAGTTTTTCTTAGCCTTTTGACAGGCTTTGTTTATGAAATGTGATGGGTACTTTAAAATAGATGCTATTTCATGAATTTTCCCAAGCTCAGCTTCAAGGAGATCAGGGCAACTTACCCGCAGTGCCCGTAAAAACATGGATGAAAAAAACCATCATTTGTAATAAACGATATATCGGTCAAAGTGGCAAAGCACTAGAAACTCGAATAAAACAGCATAAATATAATGTAAGAACGGGAAACATTGCCAGCAGTCTTTTTCAGCATATGAATGAGTGCAACCACGCTATTAATTGGAAAGCTGCTAAAGAACTTATATTTTGTAAAGATTTTGTTAAAAGAAATATCATTGAAACAGTTTTAATTAAGAAAAAATTTCGAAGATTTGCTTAACACCAGTTCAGGTATGTACAAAACTGGATGAATTTCTTGTAAACAACATTTTTAAACAACTAACTTTTAAGTAATTTGTAATTTGCTAATTTCTTCTGTTTTACGTCACCACAGAGGTTTCTTTGTATTCTAATTGTATTTTTAAACCATAAGACCGTGAAGAGGTGTAATAATAACACGAAAGCGCTTGTCCAATCTTCGTTTCCTTTTTCCTCTCGGCCTGCTGTCATCTTGAGACATCGCACGTTCCAGCGATTTGTCATTAATATATATAGTATATATATATATATATATATATATATATTATATATATATATATATATATATATATATATATATATATATATATATATTATATATATATATATATATATTTATATATATGTGTGTATATATATATGTATATATATATATCTATATATATTAGAGAGAGAGAGAGAGAGAGAGAGAGAGAGAGAGAGAGAGAGAGAGAGAGAGAGAGAGAGAGAGAGAGAGAGAGAGAGAGAGAGAGAGATACACACATATGTATAACATATATTCAGAATTCCTCCACGGGCTTCTCAAAAGTTTTCAATATTATTTTTATACGTTTTTTTAGATTAGTTTTCGCATATTTCTCATTATTCAGCTTGTGTTTTTCACATTTCCCCTCATGATATCCAGAATGTTTTTTTTAATTGTTTTTCAGATTTTTGTCACCTCCTGATATCTTTATACAGTATTAAATCTCAGATTCCAAACTTTAAACTCTCATTTTCTTTATGTAATCATATTTCTTATTTATTCTTCCTTTTTTTCAAATACATATGATTTTTTAATTTTCATGTTTTTTATTGTCTTGGTTCTCAAAGAATATCGTATATATTTTGAGTTTATATTTTTTAAACTAAAGAAGCATCTTAATCGTGCACATCTTTTTATCTCTCAGGGATATCTAAAAAATGTCTTAATTATTTGGGTTTCATAATTAGAAAACAGCTTATTAAAAAAAGATTTTGTCTTGTGCTGTACAATTCCTTTTCTGTAACATTTACACAAAAAATGGTGATTAGAAAATAATATTTCTTCATGATGAAATAATTACTGTTATTACGTAAAATCAATTTCGCAGTTGCAGAGAAAAAACATCTTTAAACCACTTTTATGAAAAACAGTGATTAAACAAAGCCAAGGATATAATTCAGGTAGATGTAATTATTTCATAAGATTCTTTTATGTCTTCTGGTGATGAACGTTACGTGAAAAAAATAATTGTGATAATACTTAATGATTATGTATAAATCAAAATTAGATATCACCCAGAGCGAAACCGGAAAAAATAGAAAAAATGATTAATGAACAGAGATACTGGAGTTTCAAATTTTAATCGTATAAAGCGCTGATCAGTATTATTTCACTGTCGAAAAACACGTTCGTTAAAAGATTCCAAGTGCAGAAAAAAAAAGTTAAAAACAAAAGGAAAGTGATTTTATTTTTGGAATTCCATGAACTGGAATGGTGAGTTATATTTGGAAACGCAGGTAGCTCGAATATGAATATAAAGTAGATTTGGTAGTGCTTTTGCGAGCGGCGAACTGTGAATGTTTTAGTAAGAAGAGAAATTGGGTGAAATCATTTTACAGTGGGATTTCATCTAGTTCTTTGTTTTCGTAAAATTTTATGTAACGACATCGTCATTTAGGATGAAATTAGGGCCTTATTTATATCAGCCATGAATGTGGATCTTTTATGCTTTGAAAGAAACCCGTTTATATAATGATTATAATTTTATAACTCAAGTTTTTAACATTAACGCTTACTCTGAACTTTGCGTATCACGTACCGGGATATTTTCATATAAATGTTGTTGTTGTCATTGCTTGGTCTTATATTATTTCTATACGTATTTTCGTTTCATAAATGTTCAGGAAATTTTCGTCGACTACAATACCCTTTTAGTCTTAACACTCCGAAAAAACTTTAGCCTCTTAAATTGGTATTTTAGTTGGGGCTACATTCTGCACGTAAAAAACGTTCTCACAGGAAAGCTAATGTATCACCATTTCTTGTCATTTTTAAACTGCTATTTTGCATACGAATTTCACTACAGGTTTTTTCTTTATATTTTGCCTTTTTTCGAAAATTAATTTTTATCCCAGTGTATTTGCACGCACATATTTTTATCTCAACTACCAGAGTTCGAGACTCGCAGGAATCTGATATTGGCTATATAAGAAATTCGTTAGATACCTCAGAGCTGAATATATGCAAATGTCTTTCTTTTTTTCAATTTTTTTCTGTTTATCATTGGATGTGATACCGACGACATGAACAACAGTATGTACTTAACTTTTATCCAAACGATGACAACGGAATCTCTTCGGAGTGAACTAAACTTGGGTGTTTCAATGTTTCTTCTAAGACAGATGGGTTTATATTTTTCATTCCCTTTGTTCCTTATTGATATTATCTATGTTGTTTTTTGGTTTTTTAAAAAACAATTGTTGTAGCCTCAATATTATTACTTTTCGAGAGGAAATCGATTTGTTATTATTTGTTCTTGTTTGTTCTTCCTTGTGATTTAATTCAAGCAATAATGTTTGGTGTTTTGTCAATCTTCAGCCTTTATCATCTGGAGTCAGGTAACTCCCAAAGGCCTTGTCTGATGATGATCGTTTTGAATAGTCCCCAACGATTTATGTTTCTTTCATATCTCTGTTCAAATTCTTTACCTATGTTGCATTATGCAGTTCGATTCTGCAAATATTTCTGTCTTTTTCTTTCTCTCTTGAATTTTGTATATTTAATTTTTTTTGTCCGTGTATCTAAAGAGGGACTGGCTCTCTAGAAAATAAAAACCAAAATTTCCTGTCGAATTCACACTAAACTACAAAATATTAAGTAACTACCTATACAAAAAAAAAAAAAAAAAAACACACACACACACACAGACACACATCTACAATACCAACCCCTTCAAGTAAAAAAATACAGAAGGTTCACCAGCATTACGACGTACCCTCAGTCCTTCACAAACATCTTGCAAGCACTTTTATTTAATGAATTTTTGTTTTTTCCAGCATTGATTTCACTCATCTCTTTTTCCCTATCTAGGTCTTCCTCGCTTTATTTCCTCCAAATACACTTTTCACCTGCCTATTATTCCATTATATCCATATCTCAAAAAACTTTGACTCATTCTTTCACCTACACTAAGTATTTTACCCCTTTTTTAAGCATATAGACATATCTCATATCGCTTGCCACTGTTACTATTCATTTATGCATCTTCCATCATCTTTCCTTCATTCTTATTGCTTACATATAACTTCCATAGAAGAGAGTCGGTCCAACAAAGCATTCATACTTTCTCAGTCTCGTGCACATAGTTAGTATTATTATTATTATTATTATTATTATTATTATTATTATTATTATTATTATTATTATTATTATTATTAACGATAATAATATTGTTATTGTTATTGTTGTTGTTATTTTATTTAACATTCTAGTAAAAACAAAATACAATACACAAAAGTACAACAGGAGTGGAATCTCTACTTTAGATACATTGTAGACTCATTGAGTCAAGTATAAGGAAAGTTTTCATATATTTTAGTAAATGCAAAAGCATAACTATTTTTCCACGAATTGCAGTGAAACTTGAAATGTATTGTAATGATGGTGAAATATATATATATATATATATATATATATATATATATATATATATATATATATATATATATATATATATTATATATATATATATATAGATTTATCTTTTGGAAAGTATTGATATATGAAGCTATTACAAAAACACAGGAAAATCAATTTGCATCCACCCTAGGCCCCTGTATGGGGTTTATGCCATCAGTGAACCCCACTCGGTACACTGCAGGTATTACTAAAAGGCTTCGGTAGCCCTTCGACCCCTAGCTAACCCCCCCCCCCCCCCCCCCAAGCAGTCTCTTCCTCCTCTAGCAGCCTTTTCTGAAGTTCTACTTTATATCATCTCCAGTTTCCTTTCATCCATCTTGCCGTCCAACCTCTTTTCACTAATACTTTTTAGTATCATTGCAGAGTTTCCTCCCAGTTGAACCTTGGCACTGAATCTCTCCGGCTCTATTACAGGGCCATAAGGCCCAAAAAATCTTGAGGCAAATAACGTTTCATTTCTCTGATTACTCTCCTCCAGGTTTCATGGTCCTCAGACTAAAACAATTATATTTTAATATAAAATCTTTTATTTATGCACGTATATTATTCAGCTCATTTATGAAAATACAAAATTAATATAATTATTATGTCACAGTATCCTCAAATGTATTAGAATTCCCTCGTTTATTATATTGCCCCTTATAACTCAAGTCCCACTGCTTGCTTAATGAGTTACTGAACCATTATTTTTCGAAGTTCGACATCCGATTTTACTTTAATTTACCTTTTTACGATCTGAGGTACTTATATTTTGAAGACTGCTATCCCTAAAGTTAATGGTCAGTAAGTGAGTGTTAACTACATTCTGTGTTGGTGGTATGAATATCATTGACATACAACTACATATATAAATGGTGTTCCTTGTCATTGAGGCAGTTTATAACAATTATTTTCCTATTTGTGTTAGGCTGTTCCTATTTTGTTGTGCGTTTTATCATATCCTCATCAATATTTTTATTTCATTTGTAGTAGGTAAAGTTCATATTGATGGCACCTACTCATCAAAATTATAATAATAGTTATAAAGAGAACAATAATATGGATAGCTTTCTTATTAGAGTTAGTCTTACTTTAGTGTTTCCTAGAGAGTCATTAATTATATGAATAATTGTAATTATTATTGAATAATGATCTTAGCATTACAATTATCTAATAATATCATTATTAGTCAATTTCATCGGCTATTTCTACTGGAGAGTCACACCACCTCACATGTTCTTGTTTTATTATATATTATTACCTCCGTCAACGAAGTTGGAATAAGGTTATTATTATTACTATTATTATTATTTTTGTTATTGTTATTATAGTTGTTATTATTATTATTATTATTATTATTATTATTATTATTATTATTATTATTAATATTACTATTATTCTTATTATTATTATTATTATTATTATTATTATTATTATTATTATTATAATCATTACTTTATTTTGCTAAAAGCTATGGTCTGTACCGCCAGAATCTTGAATTTTTCTTATCCACCTTGTAAAATATTGATTATTTCAATTTATAAATTACGTGAAATCAGCTATTAGCCACCGCGCATTTTCTAAATCTAGTTAGCTTTTTGTGTTCAATAAGCCGTTATTACTTTGATCATAGATAAAACTACTAAGAGTTGTGATAATCTTACTAATTTTTCTTGATGATGCTTAATTACTCTTAATTTATATTTAGACGGGGATAAACGCAATGTATATCCTCCTATGTCCCATCAGCGTAAACCCCGAAATCTTCGCCGAGGTCCGGGCCAGAAAGGTTTTTGAAAACTAACGGTATTGTCACCCACTTCGGCTTTGTCGCCTAAAACCGCAAGAAACATAAATACGCCAAAACTCTGGTTTAGGTCACGATTTATAGGTGACAATAAATTCCCCCCTCTCCCCCAGGGTGATGGGGGAAGGGAAAGAGCTAGTTGGGGGAAGTGTGACAGTTTGGGCGAGTGTGCAATGGTGCCTGACCAAATCGTGTTGGGTGGGGGATTGAGAGTTGAAAGTAGAAGAGGTTCAAGTTTTTTACTATTGGACTAAAGTGAAGTAGAAATCAATTTTCTTTTACTTTTATCGGAAGAGTGGGAGTAAAGAGAATGAAAGGATAAAATGTTCATGGGAGATGCGAATAAAAAAAGTAAGAAACTTGAAAGCGTTTGGTAGTTTTAGTACAATATGTTCTGATTTATTCCAATGTAATTATTTTGTATTTTAAATTGTAAGTTTTTATTTACGAGAGAGAGAGAGAGAGAGAGAGAGAGAGAGAGAGAGAGAGAGAGAGAGAGAGAGAGAGAGAGAGGAGAGAGAGAGAGAGAGAGAGAGAGAGAAAGCTCTATCCTCGTGATGCAAGACCTGGAGATTATAATTTCCTTTAGGTAATATAAATGTAAAAAAGCAGTAACCACCAAACAAAGTTATATTAAATGCCGAGGGATTCATGAATGTTAAACACCCGTGAAGTGAAAACCACGCAGGTGGAAAAATCTTTTTCGTTAAGGCTATATAAAGTTAAGATCTCTCCGAAAGTAATAGAATTATAAAACTGTGTTTAAATCCTTTTTGCAATGTCATTGTAGAAAGGGTCCTTAATAAGCGTGTGTATGAATTGATTGGAGTTTTAGACGAAATTATAATTTTTGATATTTTTATTATTCCTTCCCTTACGGTTTGATGATAGAAGTAAAAGGATTAGATTGTTTTGCTGTTTATTCAGTTTCTTATTTATGACTGCAGAACAATACTGTTGTGTCGGATACTTTGCGGTGTGATACAAAAATATAATTCGTTATTTTATTAATTAAAATAAGGACACCTATACTGATCATCATTGTCATCGTTATGTTAATTGTTATATTAAGAATGTTTTATGTTTCCTTTAGAGTTTCAAAGAAAACATTTAGTGATTATCTCCCCCCCTCCTCTCTCTCTCTCTCTCTCTCTCTCTCTCTCTCTCTCTCTCTCTCTCTCTCTCTCTCTTTCTAATACATACATATATATATATATATATATATATATATATATATATATATATATATATATATGTATATATATATATATATATATATATATATATATATATATATATATATATATATATATATATATATAATATGTATATGATTTTGTTTACTTGCTTGAATGTTAAGTGGTGATTTATTTAGTAAATTCAAGGGTCACTCCGTTCAAATCTTATCAAGAGTCATAGAATTGAGTTTCCTTCATTCATTATTTTGAACAGATAGCTCACAAATTTTATGTACATAAAATCTTATCAAATAGGGAGATCTCTTTAACAAATAAAGTAATGTCCGTTTAGACAATAGACCTAAACATCCCGTATATCTCGACTCTTCAAATGTGACAAGACAGTGGTTTACTTTAAACAGCTGTTATATATATTTTATGTAATTATTTCATTCGTATATCGTATATTTCTTATTATGGCTGGGCGTGAAATATGATTTTCAATGGGCGGTATTAATTGATCCCACAATTATTTGTTTCTTAAAGATAATTTCTTGTGAATATCACATTGATCCCGTTTATATGAAATTATTAACTTGGACCCTTTTCCTTGTAATTCTTAAATGGTGCTGTATTTGCAAACCTAGTAGGCTACTATAACAATATTAAAAGTAAAGTGATTATAGTATTAGAAGCATTAGTAGCAGTAGTAATAGTCATTTGTGTCATGAAGGTATATAATTCGAGACTATCATGAAATATCCTTTAAAGGAATACAACAGGACAAAAGTAATTCATATTTAAATGTTTGTTATTCACTACATAACAAAGGATGATAATTCAACGTTTATATGTAATTTTCAAAGAAGTACTTTATACAATATCGTACATAATTTTCAAGCATTCGGTTAGGATAAGCGACTGTATATAAAGAGTAGTTTATATACTAGTTTATATTCATAGAAGTGATTATAAAAAGAAACAAACTTTAGCTGATTTTATGTACCCTTTGTTTCTTATGTGTGTGTGTGTATATATATATATATATATATATATATATATATATATATATATATATATATGTGTGTGTAGTTTGTGTGTGTGTATGTGTTTTTGTGTATTTATATATATTATATATATATATATATATATATATATATATATATATATATATACAGTATATTTATATATATACATATATATATATATATATATATATATATATATATAAATATATATATATATATATATATATATATATAATATATATGTGTGTGTGTGTGTGCGTGTGTGTATGTGTATGTGTGGTTTTCCCAGGGGTTCCTATGCATGGGAGCATCACGCTTCTCTCTGATGTTACGCATATATATATATATATATATATTATATATATATAATATATATATATATATATATATATATATATATACTGTATATGTCTAAAGATAAGCTGATGCGAGAATATTTTATGATTACAGTAAAAAGTGATGTTTCCCATTATTCCTGTTAGTAATGTTTTCCAAATTTTCATGGGCCATAAGAAGCCACCACTACACACATATAAACATCTTAGATAATATACTCAGGATGAAGAAAATCTCTTCATCAGCGGGGACCATAAAGTTTACCAGAAGAAAGAATTTAGACGCGAATTTCAACCTTGTGGGCTCATGTTTCCTCTAAAATATAGGCCTGCTACCAAGATGTTTATGTCTACCGTGGGAAAAGTAAAGCGATTGTCGTTCGGTGAATAGAAAGATTTTTCTGGGATTTTTTATTATAGTTTTGAATAGAATAGTCGTATCCAAATAGATAAAAAAATATAGATAGCTAATTTTTTCCATCTAATATGATCGTAAATATTTTAAATCTATTTTGATAGTTTTGCTTAAGTTCCGTATATTCATCATACATACAATATTTCATTTTAGTATACACAAGTATCATTTCAATTTATTCTTTTGGCAGACACATTTATGATCACTGCAGAAGTACGCAAAACATGGATCAAATAATCTAAGCAAATATTGGTAGATGACTACACAGCAAGAATTCACTTCGTATTATGCATAAGTCACATAATAGTTTTTTTTGCCATGAATTTCATACTTTGGTCACCAAGTAAATCTAATAACGGAAGTCTTGTCGAATTATTGCATAATTTATGTGAATTGAAATGTAAATGGCCATGGATATGGAACGTGGACATAAAACTAGCGAAGTGTCATCTAATATTCTTTCAGTGTTTTTACATTATTGACATTTTGTTTGAAGTGTTATGTCACATTTATTCTTCTCAAGTTAGAGGTAAATCACAACTGAAAAGGTTAGTTGGTATAGTTTTGTTTAAGATTAACATGAAGGATTTTTTTGTTTTGTTGACTATTCAAAAACTAAGAAATATTTAATTTTCATCAAATTTATAGGATCTTTTTAAGGTTAGTGTGGAAATGAAAATTAACTTTGATGTTAGTTGGAAGATTTTATGTAACATATTTATTAATACATTTTTTTATTGCATAATTTTATAATGTCTTCCATTACGGTAACTAAGTGTCTGTAGATTTAGGATTTGATGTAAGAATTTGATAATGTTACTCATTCTGATTTTTTTATTTTACATAATATTCCTATTAAGGCTGCTACTAAGCCATTAAGAATCATTGGCCATAAAAAGAGGTGCGCTCTCTCTCTCTCTCTCTCTCTCTCTCTCTCTCTCTCTCTCTCTCTCTCTCTCTCTCTCTCTCTCTCTCTCGAGCATTTTACATTTTGTGTGACATTTAAATGATTTTATTGATTTCCGTGGCTTGCAGGATTTTTTCTATTTCCAAAAATGTTCAATTACAGAGATATGTTATTGGTTGAAGAAGAAAGGCAAGTAAAAGGATGAAGATACTGTTCTGAGACATATGCTGAATACAAGGATTATTACTTACAAGTATAAGTAGCTGCAAAGAAATGTTACTTATATAAAGTATCAATTGCTGTTTCTATTAGAATTATTATTTACTGATATCTTGATAAGAGACTGCCATTTGTTCTATGTATTTATTCCGTGTCTTTACACATGTAACGGATTGTCGCTGTCATTTTCAAAATACATTTCCTCCAAACTCTGAAAATCTGTTCATCCTCCGCCATCTCTATTTTTATTCCTATAACTTCTTTTGTTTTGTCTTGTATCATTCAATATCCCTTTTTTCTCCTTTTCCCAATTTCTGCTACACTCTTTCTCTTATGTCTTTCTGTACCTTTCATTCCTCTCTCCATTTTTCCCTTACGTTATTTCCTTTCATTCCCTTTTGCATCAAACCAATATTCTTTCTGTGCCGTTTTTCCCCATCCTCCTTTTCAGTCTACTATTTTTTATTATATTCTTTCTACGTTCATCTCTTTGATGAGATTTTTTATTTCGCTTTCTGTGACGACTTGCTCTGGTGCTATTATGGGACACAAGAACGAGAGATGTCTTCCAACGAAAAGGAAAAGTACTTTTATTTAGTTTTATGTGGAAGGTGACATAAATCGTGGGGACATTCAGCTTTTTTTCTGCCTTCTAATTTATAGCTTAGCCTTCATATTTTCATATTTGCTACCACTCTTTCTTATCTTTTTTTCCCACATTGTGTTTACGATCTTACTCTTTTTACTAGGGTTTGTATGGACATTATGTATTTGTACATAGACTATGTGTATGGGTCTTATATATACTGTTTATATACATCTGAGTCGTCAAACTAACTATTTAGCACACGTTTATTTCTTTTATAGCAAGCAGAGTTGTGTATGATTTTTGTTATCCTGAGCATTTTTTATCTTCGATTCCTTGCCATTGAGATTTTTTTTTCTTTTTATTTAGACCCAGATGGCGTTTTTCATCATTGTGATGGCACAACCGAAGTTCCTGAGTTTTATGTTACATTTTGCGAGTTAGCCATAGGGACCTCTCAATGCATATGTTACTTGATAGTGTTACCGCGATAGGTAAGCGTGGTTATAGCCGTACATGTCCTACCTTTACTGCATAGTTTCTAAAAATCAAAAGTTAACTTAAATTGGTTGAAAGTTTTATGACAAAAGGACATGTTGTTAATGGTGAAGATAATAATAATCTATTCCTTGTTTCGACGGTTTTTTTTTTTTTTTTTTTTTTTTTTTTTTTTTTTTTTTTTTTTTTTTTTTTTTGAGTGGATGGGTGCGTGTGATGTTGCGCGTACTTGAAATCCCAGTTTTGTACAGAAACTGGAATTTGAAGTAAGCGCACCATTGTTCATGAATTTCGTGTGATTGGTCTTGATCTTATTGTTGCTTTTTGATCTTTGGATTCATGTTCCTTAGTTGTCAAACTTGAACGAACAAGAAGTAAACTTTAATGCTATTATAATCGAGCACAGTAGCTGCTATACGAATGTAATGTGTTGCTACCTATACGGTAGTGCTCTTGTCTCACCATTGTTTATTATTCAATGTACATGACATGTTGTTTGATATATAAATTAGTTTCTCATGTACGTTATGTTACCTTATTTACATCAATCCCATCTGTTAGTATGTTGACCTGTTACTGCAGATTCTCTTGCGAGATTTACCTTCAATTAGAACTTGGTGCAAGTTATGGGGAATGAATTTATCCTAACAAAACTCAAAGTTTTTACTTAAATTCTCGATGTCATTCTTTACTACAATTAACCTTTTGAGATATATAACTTCTCCATCTATGCTTCAATTGCAGAAATGACAAAAAGGTTGGTTTACTGAGAAATGTTTCCAGGATGCTTGAAGATTGCTTATTCTTGAGAAATGTTATAATCTCTTATTCTGTCATTGTTTAAATAATGTTTCCCTGTTTGGTGTTCAGTTACTGACTTGCATCTTGATTGCTCGGTAAACACTTTACTGCCAATACATTTCTTACTCAACATATAAATTTTAGTTTAGGAATCATCATTCGATAATTTCATGGTGAATCTCATTGTAGTTGTGGATAATGTAATGATCAGGTCATTAAATTCTTAATGCACTTTTGAGGTAATATATTTCCGTCACATGAATTTTTTTCAACTTTTTAAGACGATCATTTACTTATTATTAATTAGTCGTTGCTACCAATTTACTATTGCTTGTCTCAATCCTGTTATAAATCATTATTGACTAGTAAATAAAAGATAACGGTGTATTTTGAGTGAAATTTGTTAAACATTATATTTTTCCTTTTCCATAAGTGTCTAGTGCCCTACATCAATAGCTGAGATTCGATACTTGACAGAGGTTAAAACTCGGGATATCAGATATCAGTGGTTTATTGGTTTCCTATATTATAGATTATTGGTATCTTTTTCTTATTATATCGAAGAGCTTCTCTTGTTCTGTTTTGTTTTTTAATGCATTTAGTAATTTAATGATTACCTTTTGAATGTTAGCGCCAAGCTATAATTATAAACTAAACGAATGTATGAAGTTTGTCGTAATCATTATTTTTAGTTATGAAATCAGGCCAATAAGGTCTTAAAAATCATTGAGTATTGTAATGATGATAGAGATTTTGGTAGATATGATTGCATTGATATTAATGTTGGTGGTTTTTAGGGATTGAAGATAAACAATCATTCATTGATATACATTATCTCTAAGCCATGGCAGTTTCTTCACTTGTTACGAAGTGCCTCTTAAGGTTTAGAATGATAATGATAACAATGATACTAATGAAAATTATTAGTAATGATAATAAAAATCTCAGTTAATTTGAAGTTGACGTAGTGGGTCATTTCTATAAAGTATATTCGGATTATATTTTTAGTCATTGTGGCTTATGGGATTTTGATGTGAAGTATTGTGTGTTATTTGTTATTGATCATGAAAAATTGCCATAAAAATAGCAAGCAGCAAAAACAGAAGAGAGATGAGTGTTGTTGGTGTATAGGAGTAATTTCACTATAACCGTATAGTTATTCAGAGGAATTTCCAACTTTGCAGGACTTATAAAAATATATTTTTAAGAATATATATTTCAAAGTCCACTAGATTATAAGAAATCAAATGGCAAATATTTAGATGTTCCAAATATAACCAAGGTTGTTGTTTGTGGATCCAAACCAGGCACCTTATAACCCTGGGTGATCTTGAGCCCGCGTCTTTCCAAAATTGCTAGAGACTGCAACACAAACACAGTAACAGACTAAGTACTTCTTGTTAACAGGTATTCCTAACTACTATTTCAAATCTGAATTTCATTACCAAAATTACAGTTCCGCTTTTTATATGTATTACGGTGTCTTGGTATGCTTCATTGAAGGGTAAGTTCTACACCAACAGGTTCTCGATTCCCATGTACTTAAAGGTAGAAGATGATACCAAAAGGAAGTTTTATTTTGTCTGAATTATACCTATTGATTATTTAATAGGTGCTTAGGTGTTTTGTATTATCCAAATTTTGATTTTTAATTTTTCGGTGAACCCTTTGATATTTTGAGTAATTTCAAATTCAATATTGCATATTTATTCACTTAATCGCGAAATCGTTTTACTTAGCAGTATTCATCTGCAAATGGATTATTGAAATTTATAACGAGCTCAATTCTTAGGGAAAAGACATTTTCCAATAAAACTTTGCATATTGCTTTATCGCGTGAACTTTTATTGTTATATATCCGGTAATGGTTGTATCTGCTTTTGTTATTTAATGGATCGGTATTCTCGATATTAATATTTCACTGGTAATGGCATTCAGAGTTTTATGATACCTCTCATTTTTGGATCATTCACCATATCCCATTAGGCTAAGTGTTACCTGAAGTTGCCCCGGAGAAAATGTTTTCTCTTAACACCAACCGCTACTCTTGGAAATTAGTTACCGTTGGGTCAATATGGACTTTTTTGTGGTTGTTTAACTTTATGGCAAGGTGTGTGTGTGTGTGTGTGTGTGTGTGTGTTTTACACTCAAGCCGAAACTCGTGTTCCGAATATTTATGTATATCACATATTATGCTGTAACATACATTGCATAAAAAATTCAGAAAATTCTCTCTCTCTCTCTCTCTCTCTCTCTCTCTCTCTCTCTCTCTCTCTCTCTCTCTCTCTCTCTCTCTCTCAGCGAAAGGATTAGAATGAATAAGAAATATTAACTATAATCCATTTCAATTTATTTTCGAATTTCAGAAGCATTGTCTGAAATGCTGGGAGAATAAATGTTTGTGTTTGTCAAGCCAAGTAAACAAAAAGAGAGCTTAGGTAGTTGATTATCATACATTTTAATATTCGCTGTATTCACCAACGTGGCATTTTGAATTCTCTCGTGCCAACCAGAGTTTAAACATTTTCCCTTTTTTTTTTCAGTACTTTAGGGTCAATGTAGCTTTAAAGGCATATTCGTAAAGGTCAGTAGGTCCACTGAAATTTTGTATAGCCATTGTGTGTCTCATAACGTCTTTTACCATTTTCAGTTGTTTAATCTTTACTTATTCTAGCATTTTATTTACTATCTGTTTTATTTTTAACATTTTAGTTGAATTTATTTGACTGACTTTTTGTCATTCATAAAAACATTATTTGAATAGACTAATTCTATTAATACTCTTGATTATTACTGTACTAAACTGGCCATCGTCCGTTCGTTGCTTTGCCTCATTATTTTCCAGTTATTTTGGGGCTTCTTTAACTCGTCATTTAAATCTTTTAAGAAGTCGCGTGCTGCCACTTCATAAAGCAAAATATTATTTCCACGATTGTTGAATGTAAACACCGCATTATGCAGAATTTATGCCTCTTCTAAAGCACACTCAAGCATACACTCTAGGATACACTTCTCTAAGTTTACATGTTAACAACCCCCGTTTAAAGAGTCCCTGCCTTAGAACACAGTACAAATTCCTTGAAGGTAAATAGCCCCTAATGGTCTAAATATCACCTCACCCTCGTGTTTACATGTGCTTGCATGTTTGCAAATCTTGAGTGCTTGTGCAGGTAAGGCTTTCTTCATCCGAGGCTGCTTATTTCATTTTGATTGTGCTTGTGCATGAGCGACCCTCATGAGTGTGATATGTTTATTCATGCCTTTATGTTTATTATGTCCTTTGGCATGGTGTTATGTCTCTTTCTTTTCCTCCTCGTTATTTTTTGTAGTTGTAGATTTTTAGATTTTATTCTCCAAGTTTTTTTCTTCAGTATGATTCTTTATCTTATTCTAAGCATATGTGCGGAGTTGTGTTTTATTAGTTTGGATATCACTTTGTCTTTCTATTAGCGAATGAAGGACTTCGGTATATATAAACACTAGTGGTATATATGGTCTTTTCATTCCGTGCTTTAAAACGTTTGTCCATTTGCCAAAGGACACTTTTATATGCCTCGGGTGTGTCTTAAGGATTTCAGGGTCACTCTGTGGTATCCTTCGGCTTATAATGCCTGATCCATGAGATAATTATAGTCCATGAAAATAGAGGCCTACCTGTAAGTTAGTCACTCATGATAAATAAAAAATGGTTAGTCACTCATAATAAATAAAAAATGGCATACCTTTAGTCGGGTATATTGTAGGGGTACTTTTTTTATACAACGATTTATAGGCATGTCTTGATTACAGTTTTGGTTACGGTTATAGATGGAGGAAAAAAGACATATGGCTCCATGGATATTGTTGTGCCGAAATTTGAATAATATTATTTCTGATCTGCATACTATTTTGAAACGATGCTTGACTGAATAATTTTCTAAGTTGAGAGATGAACAGTCATTGTATTCTTGGTACGTTTTAAAGGGTATGTTGACACTAGGGGGTTGTACGTGTTTGAGTTTTGTGGTAACCAAAGGTATTGTCCTAATTGCCTGGTCACCTGAGTTAATTGACACATTTCCTCCCAGGTATATAGAGGACTAGCATTCCTTTTTGAGTTAGTGGTGTCCACTTAATTGTAGAAGGGCCCTTGCGAGTTAACCATAGATAATTTGGCTTTACGGCATTGTAGAGAAAGGTAGGGGGCTGTTACAAGAAGAGTGAACAAGATGGAATCTGATTTGTCACAGGGGATCGGAGTCTGGATACAATAAAGAAAGAAATAAAGGATAAGGAAAACATACGAGACGCCTATTTAAAAGGAATGCACGCGTTTACCTTCGTTATAGCGTTTATAAAGGAAACAAAGTAGATATTTTTAGTAAAAATAAAGTCTTCTCTTGTATTATGTGAATATCTTGGTAAATATTTTCTCTTGCTTCTCATATGAAGACGTAATGTTGCCTATCTGGACTGTGGGTTTAACATGAAAATATTTGTACATGTATATGAACTGTATAATCAGCCTCTGTGAAGCATCTCTCTCTCTCTCTCTCTCTCTCTCTCTCTCTCTCTCTCTCTCTCTCTCTCTCTCTCTCTCTCTCTCTCTCTCTCGAACCTTAGTTTATATAGCAAGTGGAGGTCAAGAATCACGTGACGATGGGTCAAGATGTCAAGCTAACAGACAGCACAAGCAATTGGGAATGATTGAAATCTGTTTTTGTTTACGAACACTGAAAAAACTGTTGGAGGATCTGAAGCTTTATAAACCTCACATTTAATACGTGGACATTTACTGTAACCTTTGACAATTGCATAAATAAATTTTGATCTAGAGTGGAAATCTGATGTAAGAGACATTTTTGTGTATGTATCAGCAGTACATTAAAGTAATTTTTAGGACTTTCCACTTTAGTTTAAAGCAATTTTAGCATTTTCCAAAAGCAAGAACTACTTATAGTAATAGTCTTCGCCTTTCTAATTCAAATTTCTTCATACGACTCCTTCCCAGCCACGGCTAATGACGTCACCGACGCAAGACATTTCTTTTTCTAATTAGCCCTAACGGTCGAATCACCCACGTGCGTTTTGGGGAGCCCTGACAATCAGACATTTTCACGATGACACCCTCGACTGTAATGTCCGCGTAATTCGTTGTCTAACAGGGCCATTGGCCATGCAACGACTCACTTATTACACTGTGTTATCATGCACTGCATCTAAGCCCGGTATCAACGTAAGCGTAGGGCGAGGAGGGTGGGTAAGCAACCGCTGACTCGCCTCAGTGTTTTGAAGACTTAAGATGTTTTTTTTTTTCGCTTTTAAGTTAGCTGTTGTTTGTTGTTTTGATGATGATGTTATTATTGTTTGTATTGATCGCCTGTGCTTACATAATCTAAAATTAGCGTTTGATGCTGTTTGTATTAATAGTGAAAAATATTCCTGGTGAATTTGTTGTAATGTTTGCTATTAGTTTAATTGAATAGGATTAGATAATACTACGTATATTATATATATATATATATATATATATATATATATATATATATATATATATATATATATATATACATATATATATATATATATATATATATATATATATATATATATATATATATATATATCTGTATATAAAATCTACATGAAGATAATATTGTCTAGAAAAGACTTGATGCATGTGATACATTGCGACCAAAACTCATTGCTCAGATCATATTCAATTAGAGGCTAGAAATCACGACTGAATTTCAAAATAGCTTATTTACATCAAAGATAGAAATGACTAAAGGTTGTATGTTATGATAAAGTTTTTAGTGGTATTTGATAAAGTTTTTTTGTTGTAATCTTTGTCTGTTATGGAGTTTATGATAATTATTGTTTTAATATTTTTTCCATGATGAAAATAATGGTCATATTTGCTGCATTGATTTTATTAAACGTTTTCTAAGTTTCTGATTATTATTATTATTATTATTATTATTATTATTATTATTATTATTATCATTATCATTATCATTATTATTATTGTTATTATTATTATTATTATTATTATTATTATAATTATTAGAATAAGGGACAGGAATACCGACCAAAATGCTAAAGTTTAATACCTTCTTTAGCTGCCGCATTCCTGCTTAGTTAACACCATTGAATTTCGAAAAGATAAATAGATAATATAACCCAGTCGCAAATTTCCCCTCCTCCTTTTTCGAGGCAATTGCTTTCTTCACGCCTTCGATCGGAGAGGTTCAGATGACCAGTGCTTGAGAGGTCGTGCCGATGAATCAAGCAGTTTCGAAATTCGATGGATCTCTCTCTCTCTCTCTCTCTCTCTCTCTCTCTCTCTCTCTCTCTCTCTCTCTCTCTCTCTCGTGTGTTAGGTTTTAGGTTCAAGTATCGAATGTTTTGCTCTAGCCAGTATTAGGTCGCAAAGTGGAATTTCGTTCCCTTAGTAAGTCTAAAAAAGATAATTCTTATAATCGCATGTTTTTTTTTTTTTTTTTTTTTTTTGGATGGCAGGTAAGAATCACTTCCTTAAAGATTTTCTTATAAAATATTGTTGAGGTAGACAGACAAAAGTCTATCGTCAAGGAAAAATAGACCTTTGGTGAACCCAAGGTTAGACTTCCTGCTAGATATTATCAGGCCATAAATTACAATTGTTCTAAATCGAAGGTCAGGTTACACTCAATGCTATTTTGAGAATTACCTTCTGTAAATGAACTATGGTGATTTAAACTGTTATAGCTGAAACTGTTAATAGTTTATAACAATTATGAATGTTGAAAACTAGTTAAGATGGCCATAGATAATATAGCAATGAAGTAAATTCACATTTGCCAGGAAAATATAAGATAAGTGATCGGGGGGAGAGAGAGAGAGAGAGAGAGAGAGAGAGAGAGAGAGAGAGAGAGAGAGAGAGAGAGAGAGAGAGAGAGAGAGAGAGAGAGAGAGAGAATAGCTCAAGTCGTGCCGGGTCTAGAATATCAAATGATTTTCTCCGCCTCATCTCCGAGTTAGAGTAATTTTTTCGCCTCTTGTGAGTCGTACGGTATAGCATTTGATTCGATCGTTTTGATTCGGTTTGTTAGACGGAAAAGTCTTGAGGAAGGTACTGCCTCCTTCTCCTCCTCCTCTTCCTCCACCTCCGAAGTCATTCGCATTCGTTAATGTTCCTTTATCCAGGGTATCATTGAAGGATATTTGATTTCGCAGTTCATCTGTAAAGTAAATAGAATATTTATTCCAAAAACATTTTGTAGTTTTTATGTGTAATCTTATTTCAAATTTACGAGACGGTGCAGTGTCTTAATTTAAGTCGTGATATCTTAAATTCAAAAGTTCATGATTGCTTTATGAACACACACACGTATAATGCACTCACCAACATACTTATATACAGTCTATACATATGTACATACATACAGAATATTACGGGGTACAGGACAAGAATTTTGAAGGTTTAGATGAAGTATATATTTGCAAGAAATTTTCTTAAATTAACTTCTCTCTATTGAAGTAATAAAATCAACCAGTCAAATTATTAGGAAAACACGGAGGAGGAAAGTTAATTCTACTTTTAGAAAATTTAAATATAAAAGAATTAATGGAACCGGTTTCACTCTGTATTAGACCTCCACACAGTCAATATCTGTTAGAGTATGAGCAGGGTGTGCACAGACAGGCCCAGTAACATCAGCTACTTACTCTTAGTTAAGAAACTCTCGAGATGAATGTCTGAAGAAATACATGTAGAATTGAAGTAAAACCAAGAATTGTGTTACTTAGATGGCAGAAAGTAATTGATTTGGGTCTCATATCAGTTCAGGAAGAATGGTATGACAGGGCCCTCCTCAGATATTAGAGCAGATATTTAAACATTGTATAATAAATCTTTAGGTAATAGTTATGCAAGCTGACCTATATACGGTGCCTAAAGAAAACACGAGATCGTCACACAATAATGCCAAGTAGAAATAACACGGCGTGAAAAAATAAGAAAGATTGTTGGTCTTCATAGTATTAAATAATTCCATGATTTGCTTTACCATGGTTGTTTGTCTTGAAGTTGTCATATGTTACTTATCTTCATTTTCAAAATCACCACTTCTGCTATTTTCTTTACAAGTTTTTTCTTGTTATAGATTTTTCATCATTTATAATATAATTTTTTCGCCTGTTCCTTTTTCAATACTGAATTGCTTTTCTCATTGAAGCTGGAGTGCTTGGAGAATTCTGCTTTTGGAACTAGGGTTGCGGCTTGGATTGTAATAAGGACAATAAGAACATTCAGATCCGCAAGTAGGCTACTGTTAATATTTTGGATTGTATAACCGGTTAACAGTTATACTTGTATTAGAATATAATGTACATATATACAAAATATATGTTTGTGAATATATATATATATATATATATATATATATATATATATATGATAAATTTTTGCACATTTGAACGTGTTTTTCATATTTCAAATAAGCCATATAAATTAATACATTAAAGTCTGGATTCTCTTAACGACCTCGGGATCAGAGCCCCAGGCGGAATCACCCAAAGACTATAATATCAGACCGGCTGGGATTTGAACCCTGGTCCAGGATATCTGTATGCCAGTGACCATACCACTCAGCCACGAAGTGGTATGGTCACTGGCATACAGATATCCTAGACCAGGGTTCAAATCCCGGCCGGTCTGATATTATAGTCTTTGGGTGATTCCGGCTGGGGCTCTGATCTCGAGGTCGTTAAGAGAATCCAGACTTTAATGTATTAATTTATATGGCTTATTTGAAATATATATATATATATATATATATATATATATATATATATATATATATATATATATATATATGTGTGTGTGTGTGTGTGTGTGTGTGTGTGTGTGTGTGTGTATTGCAAGAATTTTATGTTTGTTTTTGTTCTGAATTTAGATTTTGTTTCAGGTATTTTCAAAGTATGGTTTAAGGCTTTTGCGTTCCCGTTGTAATTAACGAACAGGGAAATTGAATCGGAATTTTCAATCATAAGGTTTGGCAGAAGCTGAAATAGAAAAGGTTCCCGGCATATAGTTAATTTAGAGAACATATAAGCATTTTCTGCCTGGCGACTTGCGCATTCAACCATACGTTTTATATAAACCTTTTTGTTTTGTTTTCTTTTTCGAAGAATTGCTGATCTTAGAATCTGACTCAAAATTTATGGACGAAGAGGCTCACCTCAAAATATTTCATATAACAAATTTTCTGCTTGATTATTTTCGTTTCCAGGATAACGACCAACTGGAAGATTGTTCTCTCTCTCTCTCTCTCTCTCTCTGGGAGGTTGCCAGTCTTGTGAAATTTGTTTACCTTTCTGTAAACCTCCGCCGTCGACTAGCAACCAGTTACATAAATCACCGCGTAGTATAAGAAAAAAAATACAAAATGTTTTGACGTGATGCTTGCAAATAATTCCACCTTTCTCTGGAATAAAACTGGATTTTTTTTACACGGAAACGAATACCTAGTAATATATATATATATATATATATATATATATATATATATATATATATATATATATATATATATATATATATATATATATATGTGTGTGTGTATGTATATATATATATATATATATATATATATATATAATATATATATATATATATATATATATATATATATATATATATATATATATATATATAAGTGTATGTATATATATGTATATATCTATATAATATATATAATATATATATATATATATATATATATATATATATATATATATATATATATATATATATATATATATATATAAATATATATATATATATATATATTTATATATATAAAATTCAGCTTGAGAGATAAATTCTGTATTATTATTATTATTATTATTATTATTATTGTTAGCTAAGCTACAACCCTAGTTTGAAAAGCAAGATGCTATAAGCCCAAGGGCCCCAACAGGGAAAAAATAGCCTAGTGAGGAAAGGAAATAAGAAAATAAATAAACTATATAAGTAATGGAAATTGAGATAGAATATTTTAAAAACATTAACAACATTAAAACAGAATTTGAAAAATAAACTATGAAAGGACTCTCTCTCTCTCTCTCTCTCTCTCTCTCTCTCTCTCTCTCTCTCTCTCTCTCCGCTCGAGAAACGAAAGTTAGACACGGGGAATCGCCTTACGAGACTAATCATAATATCTCGCAGAATCGTAAAAATGCCTTATAAATGGAACATATTTTACCGTGGAGTTTTAATTAATTCCGCGAGGAGGGGTATCAAGTTATAAAGCCCGGTCATGGGGCGAGGCGCTCGGGCATGTGGCCCCAACGGGAGGCCGACCACGGGACTCTAATAAACTTTAGCGTTTCATGGACTCTCTTCCTCAGGTACCGCTATATACATGCAGAGCGCGCATGCGCGCTCATACATACTTGAGCTGTATATGCAGATTAATACACGCACGTAGGGTTGGAGAGTTGAAGGATAGAAACTACTGGCATACAGGTACACGCACATGCACTCAAAGAGACACCCAAACACGCACATAAATGAGCAGCTGTACTCACTGAAGCGTGCATATGCTGGTATTTACATGCATCCTCAAAACGCAAGCCGCACTTGGTCACGTGCTAAGAGTGTATACGCTCCATATCAACTTTGCTACCTATTTTTGCATTAACCTCTCTCTCTCTCTCTCTCTCTCTCTCTCTCTCTCTCTCTCTCTCTCTCTCTCTCTCTCTCTCTCTCTCTCAACTGATACAATAGAAAGCTTGAAATTAAGGTAATAGTGGAGGAAACATGTGGAAAGAAAGTACTTTATTTCTTCAATCACCTTTGAATATATTACATTTATGTTTTGTAAATTATTTCCTTTGACAATTTAGATTTTGATTTTACTCTTATGAATCTTGTTTGTAGTAAGGTCTTTTAAGTAAAACCCCCAGTTCCTTATCTAGTCTGAATTTCAAAATCCTCACTGGTCTGTGAAATTCTACGTTTTCATCCAGTTATATTCGTCTAAAAAAGGTAAATGTAGTTAGAAAAAAAGTATAAATTTCAATCCATTTGAATATCTGGGCCGCAATTTGGTACTGAAATATACTAATTTCCACATTTAATTGAAATTTTATGAAATAGGATTTCCATGTTCATTTAAATTGGTTCTATGAGATTAAACTTTGTATAAGCTATCAAATGGAATATGAAAGCAATGTGGTATAGTTTTTGTACGCAACATTTTCGTCAGATTGAATATATTTTGAGGTCAGTATTTCTTCTATATTGATTCATTAAAGGATTTTGTAGGAAGTATTGCCGATTAAATAAAAATGTCATGAGCGTTTCCCCAGGAACTTGTATAATTTCGGAACAATGCTGAGAGAGAGAGAGAGAGAGAGAGAGAGAGAGAGAGAGAGAGAGAGAGAGAGAGAGAGAGAGAGAGAGAGAATTTTTACGTCTAGCATTTTTATTAGATATGTCCCAGATAAAGCGTTCAGAGTTCGTAGATAAAAAGATGGTTTGTAAAACATTCTAGTGAACAAATCTGATAAAAGATTAAATCTTGGAAATGAGCCTCTCTCTCTCTCTCTCTCTCTCTCTCTCTCTCTCTCTCTCTCTCTCTCTCTCTCTCTCTCTCTCTCTCTCGTTAATGATGATTATATAGCCCGTGTTTGAGATATTTAAATACTGAAGTTTTGTAATGATACTGTGTTATGTAGTCTGGCTATTTGTATTTATATTGTAGTATTTATGATCATCATCTTTCAGATATATTAAGATGTCATTTATTTAGATTTCCAGTTAAAACAAGTTAAAGAAAACATCCCTTGTTCTTTGGGGGGTCTCCCTGTACTACAGCTACCCGTTGAGATGCTACTGCGAGAGAGTTATGGGGTCATTTGACTGGCCAGACAATACTACATTGGATCCCTCTCTCTGGTTACGGTTCACTTTCCCTTTTCCCATACACATATACTGAATAGTCTAGCCTATTCTTTACATATTCTCCTCTGCCTTCATTTACCTGACAACGGTGAGATTACCAAAACAATTCTTCTTCACCCAAACGGTTAACTACTGCACTGTAATTGTTCAGTGGCTACTTTCCTCTTGTTAAGGGTAGAAGAGACTTTAGCTATGGTAAGCAGCTGTTCTAGGAGGACACTCCAAAACCAAACAATTGTTCTCTAGTCTGGGGTAGTGCCATAACCTCTGTACCATGGTCTTTCACTGTCTTGGGTTGGAGTTCTCTTTCTTGAGGGTACACCCGGGCTCACTATTCTATCTACTTTTTCTTTCTCGTTTTTTGTTAATGTTTATATATTTTTTATTGGATATATTTATTTTGATGTCATGGTTCTTAAAATATTTATTTTTCCTTATATCCTTTCCTCACTGGGTATTTTCCCTGTTGGAGCCTTTGGTCTTATAACATCCTGTTTTTCAAGTAGGGTTGTAGCTTAGCAAGTAATAATAATAATAATAATAATAATAATAATAATAATAATAATAATAATAATAATAATAATATATTATCATCGTCGTCTCCTCCTACGCCTATTAACGCAAAGAGCCTCAGATTTCGCCAGTTGTCTCTAGGCTTTTAAATCAATACTTCTCCATTCATCGTCAACTTCATGCTTCATACTCCTCAGCCATGTAGGCCTGAGGCTTTTTACTCGTCTAGTGCCTTGTGGAGCCCAGTTGAAAGTTTTGAGAAGAGCATGCCCAAACCATCTACATCTACCCCTCACCGTGATCTCATCCACATCGAAATGAGACTACTCATCGACGCCAACACATCAATATCTTATAATTTCGTTTCTAATCCTGTCCTGCCATTTAACTCCCAATATTCTTCTCAGGGCTTTGTTCTCAAATCTACTTAATTTGTTGTAGATTGTTTCATTGTCATACCATGACTCATGTCCATACTGTGACACAGATCTGATTAAACTGACATGAAGCCTCATATTTTTATATTATTTCAGGCGATTTGATTTCCAGATTTTACTCAACCTAGCCATTGTCTGATTTGCTTTTTTCAACCTTTCAATAAACTTAAATTTTAAAGATCCTGTATTAGCAATCATTGTTCCTAAATATTTGAATGATTCCACCTCATTAATCCTTTCTCCTTCCAATGATATTTCATCTTCCATTGCATATTCCGTTCTCAACTTCTCTGTCTTTCTTTTTATTTATCTTGATCCCAACCCCATATGATATTTCGTGCATTCTGGTAAGCAAGCTTTGCAAGTCCTGTGGCGTTTTCTTATTAAGGTCATGGTCATCAGCATTCTCTCGGCTTTATTTGTGTGCATACATGTGTCCTTGTACAAATCACTTGTCATTTTTATTATTATTATTATTTGCTAAGCTACAACCCTAGTTGAAGAAGCTTATCTACAGATCTTGATAGATTTCCCTCAATATCTATAGATAATTTGAGCTTTCCCTCGTGAAACATGTAGTGATAAATAAATAGAATTATAATAAACGAAACTCATTGCTTCTCAGTTAATTCATTCACAGCCTCTTTTTTAGCAGGCTCATCCACCAAATATTTAGTCTGATTTTGCTATAATTGCATTAGCTCCTTTGACTACACTTGTTTGTTATTTAAAAAAATGGAAAACATGATTTCATAGGACCATTTTCGTACGCTTGGCTGTTATTCAGAAAAAAACATTATTTTTAGCGAAATTGTTTTGCAAGTATTTTTCATCCTGGTTGAAACACCATTTTTTTCACCTTTTGATGTCGCCTTTTATGCGGTGTGTACAGTGTGCCGGCGCTCGTTGCAATTGCTGTTTCATCCTTGTTATTACAGGTGATTGCATGGGTGTTTACAGTCAGTGACCCTTGCTTTTACACTATTTATTTAACGATGTTGTTTTTCTGCCATTTCGTTGCTTACGACTGGCATTGCAGAGTAGGGTGAATTGTTTGTACTGCACTCCAGCCTGCGTCTGTCATTTCATCATCAAAACGATGATGGGAAGTTCATCATATTGGTAATCTGTCGACAACAGGTGTCGTTTGCAACTGTTTTTCTTTTGTAATTTTGATTTTCTGTGGTATGCCTATTCAGATATTGTAGTTAGGTATCTTTTGCCCATCTTTTTATGTTTTTCTACTTCTTGCGTGTTTGAAATACCCATGTTTTCCCTTTTTTTATTTGCGGTGGTTTAAGAGAAACTAATTTTAACCTGCAGTTGCCGAACATTTCGGGATAATCAGTTAATATTAGGGGTTATGGTGACCTATCGGAAACGTCCTTCTCCGCTCAAGCTCGATAGCTTCTTGTAGTGTCTTCAACCTCACTATCTTTGTGAGCTAAGGATGGGCAGTTTTAGGGAGCCATTGCCTGGTTCTCTCTGGTTCTATGTTGAATGGTGAGACGCCTTGGGACCTGATCATATGTATATATGGTAAGTCTCAAGGGCATTGTCTTGCTAACCTGTGCACTGTCACTGTCCCTAGTGTCTGCCATTCATGAGCGTCCTGTAAACCTTTAAACTGAATAATTGTTGTATAAAACCCGGCACTTTTCCTGCCTTCAAAGAATTGAGAAGTGTTCAAGAAAAGTACATTTTTGTGTAGAATGCGTATATGCAAAATATGATAGACGCTTTAATAGAGAAAGCAGAAATGTAGGACTGAAAATAAATATGAGTAAAACTAAGGTAATATTCAATGAAATTACAAGTAACAAATATATAACCCTTTAGAGATTGGTAATCAATATACGTACTTAAGAGAAACAGTGTTTCCCTAGGATATGAGGCAAGTGTGCGCACACAGACACACACACACCCACAGGCCCATATATATATATATATATATATATATATATATATATATATATATATATATATATATATATATATATATATATATATATATATATATTACTGAAGGACAAAAGCCTCACCCATGTCCTTCCACTCATGTCTGTTATGGTCTTTCTAGGCCATGTTATACCGGCAATATTTCTATAGTTAGTCACTCCATCGTCTTCTCTTCCTTCCCCTGATTTTGTTTACAACCTCTGAGGGCCCCTTTTGTTATTCTTAATGGTCATCTATAATCTGTCATTCTCACTCTATGCATTATATTACATGTTGTTAGGATATCCTCTATTTTTGTTTGCTCTTGTATCCTTGCCGCTCTTTTTCTGCCTCTTAGTGATATTCCCATCATGGTTCTTTCCATAGCGCTTTGAGTTGTAATTAGGTTATTTTCTAAGACTTTAATAAGGCTCAAGGTTTCTGATGTATAAGTTAAAATTGGTAAAACCATCTAATTAAATACGTTCCATTTTAGAGAAATTAGCATTTTAATTTTCATATTGTCATTTTGTTTACCAAAAGCTCTTCATCCCATGTTTATCCTTAAGCCTGCTTGACACTTGCGCGCATTTTTGCCACGCACTGGCTCGCATTGATGCGTGCCACTGGTGTTTTTCTTGCACTGTTCACGACCAGTTCACTTCCGTTCGCGCATCGTTCATGCAACGTTCACGCGATGGCACGAATTGGCACGCGTAGTTCACGAGAAGTTCACGACACGTTCACGCGAGTTCACTCATCATTCCGCATCGTTTCCGCATCGTTCACGCCAGTTCACGCCAGTTCACGAATTGGCCACTCCATATAAAAACGGGGCTTCTCCAACCCGAGGACATTCTTGGATTGGCTTCGGAAGAGACAACAATGCTTTCTGTCAGAGACACCATTGCATTGAGGAGAAGAAACGTATCTTTTTCGTTTGTATTTTTTGTTGCCCTTTATTTTTGTTTCAATAAGAAAGCATTTGATTTACATATAAATAGCAAACATAAAATATGTACAAGTATTAAGAAAGCATTTTATTTTTACATTAAAAGCAGCAAACATGAAAAGTTTTTAGGCTGTTGATTTTAAGGTAATAGAGAAAAAAGTGTGTTGAAATAAGAAATCATTTTATTTTTACATTAAAACAGCAAACAGAAAAAATTTGTTTTGCTCTTCATTTTAAGGTAATAAAGAAGAATAAGTATGTTGATGAGATAAAACATCATTTTATTTTTACATTCAAACAGCAAACTTAAAAATTTCTTGGGTTTATTTTTCAGTTCATTTTTATTTAAAACAAAAGTTTTGGGTCTTGATTGGTAATAGAGGAAAATAAGTGTGTGTATGAAATAAGACATCATTTTATTTTTACATTCAAACAGCAAATATAAACAATTATTAGGTTTATATTTTTCTTTCCTTTTCATTAATTTTTTTCGTTTCCTTTTTTTTCTCTTCATTATAAAGTTATAGAAATAGTTTGAAATAAGACATAATTTTATTTTTACATTCAAACAGCAAATATAAAAATTTATTAGGTTTATTTTTCTTTCCTTTTCATTAATTTTTTCGTTTCCCTTTTGTTTCTCTTCATTATAAAGTTATAAAAATAGTTTGAAATAAGATATATTTTTTTTTCACATTAAAACAGCAAATATAAAAATTTATTAGGTTTATTTTTCTTTCCTTTTCATTAATTTTTTCGTTTCCTTTTTGTTTCTCTTCATTATAAAGTTATAGAAATAGTTTGAAATAAGATATAATTTTTTTCACATTAAAACAGCAAATATAAAAGTTTATTAGGTTTATTTTTCTTTCCTTTTCATTAATTTTTTCGTTTCCTTTTTGTTTCTCTTCATTATAAAGTTATAGAAATAGTTTGAAATAAGATATCATTTTTTTTTTCACATTAAAACAGCAAATATAAAAATTTATTAGGTTTATTTTTCTTTCCTTTTCATTAAATTTTTCGTTTCCTTTTTGTTTCTCTTCATTATAAAGTTCACGCCACTTCCCGTATCGTTCACTCCAGTTCACGCCAGTTCCCGCACTGTTCACTCCAGTTCACTCCAGTTGGCGCATCGTTCACGACTATTTCATGGCCATTTAGTGCGTGCCAATGCGTGCCACAATCTTTAAACATTTCAAAGTTCTGGGCACGCATGGCACGCATTGGCACGCTCTGGCACGCGAGTTCCCGCACTGTTCACGACATTTTCACGGCTCGTTCACGCGAGTTCGCGCATCAATGCGTGCCAGTGCGTGCCACGAATGTGCGCAAGTGTCAGGCAGGCTTTACTTTGATTTCGGTTTCATGTCTTGGGAAAACACTTACAGTCTGTCATAAGTATGTATTTTTATTTACAATCTCTAGAGGTTCGTCCATAACCCTTATTTGTTATATCTCTGCATTTTCATTAAACATTATCTT
>NC_090765.1:9928868-9931368 GCF_036898095.1 Palaemon carinicauda | reverse complement strand
CTAAAAAGGCAGGAGAACGCTCACGTTCAGAAATTGTTGCACGCATGCGCGCATGTAAATTCCCTGTCAAGCCTTAAATGTAACGTCAGGAGACGAAACACGTTGACTTAAAGACATATCGAGAATGCTGCTGTATTATTTTTTCCATTACAGGTGAAGATATTGTAAGAAATTCATGCTCTCTGCGTCTATATTCCATTCTGGGATTTTGAGAATTTAATTCAAATGATTTCGAAGTTTTTATCAGATTTAATGGGACGTAAGAAAAGACGTCAAGGCTTCTGAAGTTCTGATGTTAACAGATTGTCGTTTCTAGATGTGAGGGGAGTGGAAGCACATCTGCTATTATATTTTATTCATTTTGTTACTTACTATATCTTTATTGAGATTTTTTCAACATACTTTTGTTATACTAAGCTAAATTCTCTCCCCAAATGTTAACTTTGATATTTTGATTGACTGCACTCTCATGATCATGTGTTTTCATAGTATTTGTTAAACGTCATTTTTGTTTCAATTACGAATCTGGTTTTAGATCCATTTAAAAATACGCCTTACTCATCACAATTACGCTATCTTTGCCCAATACCAGCAACTTATAGTAACCCCATTTAGTCTTATTGTATTTCAAATATCAGAGATTTACAATAAAATAACATCAATTCTCTCCTCTTGCAGTTAGGCCTAGGTTTTATCACTTAGAGATCTTTTGTAACACCTATCCCATTTCTGAATTATTACAATTTCTATTGGAGAATTTTCCATTTCTACCTATTATTATTATTATTATTATTATTATTATTATTATTATTATTATTATTATTATTATTAGCTAAGCTACAACCCTAGTTGGAAAAGCAGGATGCTAGAAGCTCTGTCCTAAGTATTTATATTCATTAACAATCTGCAGATGTTCGGCCATAACCCTTATTTGTTCTCTCTTCAATTTCTTTGAACTTTATCTTAATTTTACTCATATTCGTTTTTAGCCCTACATTTCTACTTCCTCTATGCAAATCTTTTGTTATTCCTCCCATGATTCAGTAAACAGAACAATATCATACAAATATTAATTTGTTAAGGTATTCCCCATTAATGTGATTTCATACATTTTCCCAATCTAAATTTCTTAAAACTTCTTCTAGGCATCCTGTGAATAATTTAGGAGAGATGGGGTCTCCCTGTCTAACTCCTTTCTCATTGGAATTTTCCCACTATCTTTATATAGTTTTAGTGTTGTTGTGCATCCCGTATAGAAATCTTCAAGTATTCTAACATAAGATTAATTTACTTCTTGTCTTTGAAGGGCTTCCATTACTACTGATAATACCGAAGTTTTGACTTAATCAAACGCTTTCTCATTGTCTATAAATGCCATACATAGGGGTTTGTCAAGCACTATTGATTTTCTATTAGGTGGTTAGTTGCATGGATATAGTCAGTTGTTGAAAACCACCTTCCAAACCCTGCCTGCTCTCTTTGTTGATTGAAGTCTAGATGTCTTTCTATAATATAATCTTTGTAAATATTTCATTTATTACTGAGAGTGACGGTCATTTTTTTTTATCATTTGTGTCTCCCTTTTTGTAATTAGGGTAATGATAATGTTTTTCCAAGCTGTAGACATTGAGCTTTCTTGCAGATATTTTGTGTAAAGTTTTGCGATTTTTGCTATTATGAAAACTCCTCCATCTATTAATAATCAATTGCTAGGCCTGACTGTTCTCTTTGTTGATGAAAGTAAAGCCGTCTTTCTATTCGGCCTAATATGGTCTTTTTAGATATTTTATACGTATATTAATGAACTTAGTGTGCAGTAATTTTTTTCGTATTTTGTGTCTCCCTTTTTGTGAATTAGTATAATGGTAAAGTTTTTCGAAGCTGTAGGGATAGAGCATTCTTATATTTTGTGCTTAAGTTCATCGAGTTTTACTACTATGAAATCTCTTCCCTCTATTATGAAATTAAATGTTAGGCCATCTGCTCCTGCTCCTACTTCTCTTTTCATGCCTTTTGATATTTTCTTTACTTCTCCTACTGTAACTTTTGGTACCGGCTCATGCGTTTCAATATTTTATTGATGAAGTTGTTTCTTTTATCACTATTCTATAGTATTGCATAGAAATCCCCTGCACTTCTTAATCACCCCATCTTTTTTTCTCTTTTGTTGATAATATTTCCTTTTTCACCCTTTAAACTAGCAAACATATGTTGGTGGTCTATTTCAAGTCTTCTCATTAATTTGATGCTTTTTCCTTTCTTTGGTGTTTTCTTAAATTGTGTCTGATTATGTTTACGAATTTCGTTGGTTTTATGTCTGTTTGATATATATATATATGTATATATATATATATATATATATATATATATATATATATATATATATATATATATATATATACATACACAGTATATACACTATATAGATAGATATATTGTATGTATATAATATATATACATACGCACAAACACGAATATATATATATATATATATATATAT
>NC_090765.1:9906368-9918868 GCF_036898095.1 Palaemon carinicauda | reverse complement strand
TTATTATTATTATTATTATTATTATTATTATTATTATTATTATTATTTAATAATAATAATAATAATAATAATAATAATAATAATAATAATAATAATGTTATAAAATACATCAACAGCCAAAAATGGTAATAGGGTAGAAAAGTTGAAAAGGTTGGTGAAGTAGTTCGAAAATATTTGCACGGGTAGAAAGGACAAAATTGATATGAGTAAATAGGAACCAGGAATAAAAATTTGAGCATCTTATTAAAATGGTGGAGGATTATTTATGATTGATTTGTAGAGTGTGTGTATATACAGTAGGTTTTATGTAATGCATCTACAATTTACATGTCTGAAGGGGTAATTGATAGTTTAGCCAATTCTCGTTTATGGAATTGAAATACCGGAAAGAATAAAGGTGAAAGCTTTTAGCCTTGGAGTATAAGGATTGATTAAGGAGGGAAATACAGATGTACAACAATATACCCAACAAGCTATTATTGGTAGAATGAGTGTTTCTCGTGAAGAAAATATAAGAGCACAAAATGGTTAAAATCATTTATGATTCATAGGTTTTGTGAGTAGAAATCATAAGGAAAACTGGGAAATTTTGGTTACACGTCATGCAGAGGTTTTGTAGATGGAAGACCTTTAAAAATTTAATACACAAGAGTTGAGTGACTCGTGTATGCTAGAATGGACTGAAGCTTGAAATTATAATGCTTTGATTCCAATCAATCTGATTCAGTCAGGATCTTCAGCTCACTGTCTGAACTATCCCATTTATAACAAAAGTATTTTAAATCAAGCTTCAGTCAGCTCTTGCATAATCATTGACTGTCTGGACACATTTTTAGTGTGGGCAGAGTAGCCTGACTCCTTACTAATAATACCTCTTGTAGGTTCATAAAGTATATGATTACGTTGTCTTTATCAGTAAAGGTTCTTTCTGTAAAAATCACATATTGTGGTATATCCTATATCCAAATTTTTTTTGATTTTCTGCCAAAGTTTTCTAGATATGATACGAATGGCCAAGTCCACAAGAAATGTAAAAATGGCATTTTGCTTTTATTGTATTCATATGTCACTTGGGAATCACACACAGACACACACACACACACATATATATATGTGTATATATATATATATATATATATATATATATATATATATATATATATATATATATATATATATATATATATATATATATATATGGAGCTTCTGGAAATTCCTAAAGCATTTTAAATATCATTTATGTATTTAAAATGAATTTACAATTTCGTATTTATATTTCAAACAATCTTACATTTTCTTATTTATATTTCAAACAATCTAAAGTTTTCATTTATCAATTTTTTAACGTTTTTCGAATATCCAAATATTTTTGTATCAAATTTTCACCACCATAACCTATATATTAAAGTGTAATTCCAAACCTCAATGTAGCCCTAAAAAAGGGTCGCAAAGTGATCCGAAACACGTGTCGACACCAAACAATAAATGGAGAAAAATAAATGTATTTCTGCTGTTTTCCTGAAAACTATCTGCAGGACATTCTGTCCGAAGAGAAACTACGTTCGATTTTTGGAAGCCACTAAGTCATTGTCTATTTGTTATAAATTTATACTGTGTATATATATGTATATATATATATATATATATATATATATATATATATATATATATATATATATATATATATATATACTGTATATATATGATAATTTTTTTGCACATTTAAACGTGTTTCTTTCATATTTCAAATAAGCCATATATATTAATACATTAAAGTCTGTATTCTCTTAACGACCTCGGGATCAGAGCCCAAGGCGGAACCGCCCAAAGACTATGATATCGGACCGGCGGGGATTTGAACCCTCGTCCAGGATATCTGTATGCCAGTGACCATACCACTGGCATACAGATATCCTGGACGAGGGTTCAAATCCCCGCCGGTCCGATATATACCACTGGCATACAGATATCCTGGACGAGGGTTCAAATCCCCGCCGGTCCGATATCATAGTCTTTGGGCGGTTCCGCCTTGGGCTCTGATCCCGAGGTCGTTAAGAGAATCCAGACTTTAATGTATTAATATATATGGCTTATTTGAAATATATATATATATATATATATATGTGTGTGTGTGTGTGTGTGTGTGTGTGTGTGTGTGTGTGTGTGTGTGTGTGTGTGCGCGTGTGTGTGTGATTTAATTTTTCTTTTATTTTTAACCATTAGTTGGGGGTGCTGTTAGCAGCACGGATCAGTGGTGTCATGAAGCTTTGCTTACCATAAATTTGTTGATATAGAGTAAAGGAGAGGTCAGACTTATTGAGAGTCAGTGATCATATATTTTTTTGTCTAAATTGTCATATAAAAACACTTGAGATGATATCGTGATATCTGCATTATTAGAATTATTTTTACATACTTAGAATCCAAGTCAGCGCTCCCTCAAAACCGGTAAAACTTTATTGCAGATGATTCACATTCTCTGTTTCGACGAGGTACGAATAATAACTGTTAACAAGACAAAATGAGTAAAAAACTAGAACATGTTTCCTCGATTTGAAAGTTAATGTGCTGATACATTTACTTTAACTCTCGTATTATTTTATGTTTTTATTATTTAAGGAGAACCCAATAACTCTGGAGAATAAACATGTATTTGGTGTATTACGAGTGGAATGTAAAAACACGAGCTGTTTACAACGAGAATGAAAATGACTTCCTTGAGTTACTCTACTCTTAATTAGCTTATATTGTCCATCTAATGTGGATATTTTCCAGCATTAAATTTTATCATTATTCGACTTATTTATTACATCCAAGTTTTACTCTCATGGTTTTCACACACTTGCTTCTCTCTCTCTCTCTCTCTCTCTCTCTCTCTCTCTCTCTCTCTCTCTCTCTCTCTCTCTCTCTCTCTCTCTCTCACAGAAGAATGTAGAGGAACTACCCATCATTCATTCGTAAATACCTTTATATATTACGATTTTTTTTTTTTACAAAAATTTTTAATTATTTCATTATAATTATTATATGATACAGTTCTTACGTAAATTTCAATAACAAATCAACATATGTGATCTATCACTAAAGTGAGTTACGAAATCATTTTCTTTTGAAGCCACCTTGTTCACTCAAATAAGCATTGCATTTCTCATCTGTTTTATTCCTTTCCATCAAAGTAAATAGCTGATTTGATCGTTGTCGAAGCAAGCTAGGTGGCTCTTTTGAGTTGAAGCGAGGGTGTCTTCCTCTTTACGTTGAATTTATGAAATAGTTAGAAATATTCAGTTTGTCTTTGTCCTTCCCTTCCATGTGTTGCCACCATGAATTCTTCCCACGCTAACCCCTTTTCCCATAGCGTTCTTTAATAACTGATCCATACGAGTCTCTAGTTTTTCTCTCATTCGTCTGTGATGTAATGAATCACTGACTATTTTATCTGAAGATCTCCGCTATGACATTTTCTTTAACGGACGAAATAACTTACTTGTTCCTATGTCCGTCTGGCATCTGCTTGTCAGCTAAGTAATCTTTGACCTTTTCGATTCTATTGGCATCATTCTATACTTGTCACCCAGCCTTTCTTTCCAGCATTCACTCCCCCTCCCACCTCCGCCTTCTCCCCTGATTCCCCTTTCCCATGCCTCATCCCCATAAAATGCCTTCTTCCCCTTTATTCCCTATATCACAATCTACCCTTGACCCCACTCCTACCTGAGGACATCTCTCATCAGGACTTGAAAAGAACAGCATCAGGCAGTTTCCACCTCTATGTGGCAGCGCTGTTTAGGCCATATTCAGATGCATCCGACCTAAGGGCAGATGATTTAGTAAGTTATACTGCATCCAGATGACATGGAGGAGGGGTCGGTACTCAGGAGGGAGAGGGAGTTGGGAGAGATAGGCTGTTCTCTTTTATAGGCCTAGTTTAATAACAGCCTCCTAATTGTAAATTCAATTACAGATGCTGGGAGAATTACACATCCAAACCTGGGAGGAAGATGAGGAAGGGAGCAATTAAACGAGGGTTGTGATATCGAAATATATTATTAACTCGGTTCCCTTTGTTTGTAAACCCGTAAATAACTTCATCAACGGGTTATAGTCCCCAGCGGATGTTGGGTAGGGGAACCGTATGCTGGGGGGAGGGGTTGAAGGTTTTACTTTATCTGGCGTTGATATCCTTTTCTCATAATAATATTCGAAGAGATCAGATGCCTTGGTGCTAGGGGAAATACACTGAGAGAGAGAGAGAGAGAGAGAGAGAGAGAGAGAGAGAGAGAGAGAGAGAGAGAGAGAGATCATGAACTATTACTTCTCTTATAAAATCAGCAGTGAGATAGTTATGTTAGTTGTCAAGGAGAGGAAATAATTATCTACTAGCTATGTAGCGAATAGGAGACGATAAAGTTAATTATTAGGAAAATGCCAAAGCTAAAGAAAGAGAGAGAGAGAGAGAGAGAGAGAGAGAGAGAGAGAGAGAGAGAGAGAGAGAGAGAGAGAGAGAGAGAGATGTTACCATTAATACAAGGTGAAGCTGTTTGCACGTCGAGGGAGAAAATGGAAAATGCATTCACGTTAAATATGTAATGGCGTTACCTGTATGAAGGTGTCAGGCCATATTGGTATGAAAATAGGGTGACCGGTTATTGCACAGTCTGATGATATTCTTTAGCTTTTGCAAAGTCGCAGAATTCCTCAACAGATGTGTATTGCAGAAATAGCGTAGAGGGAAGAAGCGTCTGTACGTTTTCTTTTGTCCTGATTTTAATTTTTTTTTTTTTTTTTTTTTTTATAATTATGAAACGAAAGTTTAGTTCCTAGTAATATAATCAAAACACAGGACGAAGACCATATAATTTTTGTAATTGCTAGTATTGTGCAGGGAATTAAAATTAATTCCAGTAGGCCTAACTTAAAATTACTTCTAAAATATTTACATTACCAGGTAATTATTTGGTTATTATGAAGAAATTTTTTTATATTTTAACCTTGGTACTCAATAATTTCTTTCTTTATATACAAATAAAAACAATATCTGTAATGAAATGGATGTAGGTAAGGTATTGCCAAAAGATGAAAAGTTTCATTTCATTCTGATCATGTAGGCAATCTCATGCGAAGTTTTAGAAATAATTTCGTATTACCTTATTTTATTCTAATAGATTTTATTTTGCTGTACATTTAATTTTATTCCAATTCTTTACAATTGCTTAATTAAGACGTGATTTTGGAAAGTCTTAAAATTTTAGAATTAGATTTTCAACTAGGATTTCTTAAGTTTCTTCTGTCAATTAGATTACCTGACTTAATCCGTTGTTGATTCTTTTTGAGCGGCGCTTTTGCACGTTATTAAAAACGTTAATGTTTTCATGGCTGACAGTTTGAGAAAAATTATAATGATAACAGCACTATTTTACCGATTCCAACACATACATTATTATTATTATTATTATTATTATTATTATTATTATTATTATTATTACTTGCTAAGTCACAACTCTAGTTGGAAAAGTAGGATGCTATAAGCCCAAGGTCTCCAACAGGGAAAATAGCCCAGTGAGGAAAGGGAAAAAAAAGGAAAATTAAATACTTTAAGAATATCTCCCATATATGCTATAAAATCTTTCAACAAGAGGAAGAGAAATAAGATAGAATAGTGTGCTTGAGTGTACCCCCAAGCAAGAGAACCCAAAACAATGGAAGACCATGGTACAGAGGTTATGGCACAGAGGTTATGGCACTACCCAAGACTAGAAAACAAAGGTTTGATTTTGGAGCGTACTTCTCCCATAAGAGCTGCTTACCATAGCTAAAGAGTCTCTTCTACCTTACCAAGAGGAGAGTGACCACTGAACAATTACAGTGCAGTAACCCCTTGAGTGAAGAAAAATTGTTTTGTAATCTGTGCTGTCAGGTGTATGGGGACAGAGGAGAATATGCAAAGAATAGGGCATACTATTGAGTGTGTGTGTGTGTGTAGCAAATGGAAAATGAATCGTAACTAGAGATCCAATGTAATACTGTCTGGCTAGTCTAAAGACCTCGTAACTCTCTAGCGGTAGTATCTTAACGGGTGGCTGGTGCCTGGCCAACCTACTTGCTACAAATAATCAGGTATAGATTTTAATTTATTTCATCAACCAACATATTCATGTGATGGTAAGCACACGCAAACGCACGAACACAAGGAGCATTTTAAAGAACGGCGGTTTAGACAACCATATAAAGCTAGTCCAAAATTTGAAAGACATGCAAATCAGTTTGACTAAAGCTAGAAAAAAATGAATAAAAATACAAAGAGAATTGTGCCTCCCTTGTTTTGCTATTTAGAGCAATTAGGTGGAGAGGCTGTAAAACATTCATTAGGAACTTTCATCCCCTAAAGAAACATGCACATTTATGGCCTGAGCCCCCTTCCTTCCCCCCTATCCCCATCCCGGGATGGTGTAGATGACTCGCTGATGGCGCGGAAAGGCGTGAATTTTATAGCTCGGCTGACATGGCCTGGAAATTAAAAGCGTCTAATCTCTTGGAATTTGGGGAAGTTGATTGAAGTCATCGAAACTTGGATGAATGGGTGCCGGGTGCTCTCATCATTTCGGTCGACTTTTAAGTTTTTGCAGTGTATAGAAGTCTATATTTTTTCATTCGGTTTACATGTAGATGTTTGTATTATACGGTGATTCAACGCCCACAAGGATTGTTTATGCAGGAAATTTGTGTATTTGTATATATATATATATATATATATATATATATATATATATATATATATATATATATATATATATATATATATATACATATATATATATATATATATATATATATATATATATATATATATATATATATATATGTATATATATATACATATATGTATATGCATATATATACATATACATATATATATATATATATATATATATATATATATATATATATATATATATATATATATATATATATATAATGCCGTGCCCTTTAATGGACGATGGTCTCGATATTTATCCTTCAGTTGCTGAATCACACACCTATACAGAGCTTACCTCGGAGAATAGCATTCGTTGACGCACTAAAAGATAGAATCAAGAGGAACCATTTTCGGCTTGTTACTCATGGGGTTTTCTTTTTTATATGTACCCAATCGCAAACCAGACATTCTCTGATGCTCTGTGTTTGTAGTAACCACACTTTCATTTCCATTGCGTGGTTGCTGAGAGAGAGAGAGAGAGAGAGAGAGAGAGAGAGAGAGAGAGAGAGAGAGAGAGAGAGAGTGAGTTGACTCTGAGAAATGGCTGTGTAATTCAAATTATAAATGATTGACCCTTAGTTCAAATTTAAGATATTATTACCCAGAAATATTTTAAGCAGCACTATATCTTCGTTAGCTTTGGTTCCCCATTTGATAAAATGTTCTAAACTTGAGTTATTTTAATTACGTTGACTGTAATTAGTGAATTTAAGTCTTCAAATTTGGTTCGGATTGCGAAATCTCCTACTTTTCGGTATTTAATTTTCATGTTTATCAAATCATTCAGCCCAGAATTTGACTTTCCCCTTCTCTCAATCTGTTAAGAGGATCCATTGCATTTTATCTCAAACTTCAAGAATGTGAGAAAAAAAAAGATTGAGAATAAGTGAGGGAATTGTGAACAGTGATTAATATTCAGTTCTTGTATCTTGAACCTAAATGCTTCCTTAAGTAGTTACATGGTTTCTACTACTAAAGGATTTTCTTGTTTAGTTTTCTTTTTTCTTATCTTAAATTTGATTATTTATTAAACTCATGAAACTTGTTCACAATAATATTAACCAAATTTGATTTACGAAGTGTTACGTTATTAAACTTTTTCTTTCAATGTAGATATTCTGAAAAAAAAATGATTGTTCCTTTTTCCACTATTTTGAGTCACTATTATACCAAGTATTCTTAATTGTTACTGTTGAAATATATTTTTGTTGATATACTCTGACCAACAAATTTCCTTTTCACATTCGTGTAAAAGGAGATGGATATATTTTGACCTTACATTTAGTCAAAACTTTGAGTATTACTTAAAAATGAAATATGAGAATGCACTTTTCAAACTCAAAGCTTTGTTACACAGATTTTGTCAATATCCTGTTAGGCAAAGAAAGTCTGAATTCTTAGTATTTATACCCTTTTCATTCTCAGGTACCAATTAGGACTGAGATTTATTTTAAATGCAGATTATAACATTATATCCCAATAAACGAAAATGACTTAATCGACATTAGCTCCTAATTTTTGCGATTGTAAAGCGTGTGGTTACTAGGCATGTGCTGTATATATCATAACGGTATATTAAGGGTTATATATTGATAAAAAATAATCCTCAAATGAGTATTAAAATTTCAGTGAAGTCTCACAAAGAAAATGAGTCACAGCCATTTTATTCTTAGATGACACAGTTGCTGAACTAATCAAAACTCGACTCAGATCAGTGACCCCTGTCAAAGCGACGAAAATGACTATACTATCGGTTATTTTTTGTGGCTTGGCTTGAGAATTATATTGCCTATAGAATTTAAACTTGAGAGAGAGAGAGAGAGAGAGAGAGAGAGAGAGAGAGAGAGAGAGAGAGAGAGAGAGAGAGAGAGAGAGAGAGAGAGAGCACAACAAAGTAAATGGTTTAGCAAAACTGCAAAGTCGAGCTCGACATGGGCGTAAGGTAAATATATTTTCAGAACGTTGAAAATTATTTCTAGTTCGCAATTTCGTACTGTCTCTTCTGATGATATAGTTTGCGTGGGTTAACATGTTTCAGATAAATTTTTGATATATCCATAATTATTCCAGTTTTCAAATAACGGGAAATGTGTAAGGTAATGGGTAATTTCATTAGTAAAGACTTTACATTGTTGGAGCCTATTATGTGGAATGGTTTGTTTCCCCTCAGAAAATGTGTGGTTTTCTCTGTCCCCTTCCGTGGTACCTCTGAAAGAGACCGGAAAGGCGAGCGATGAGATACCCGTTTCCCCTGAAACATGTCTCTCGTTACCTGAGTTACCTGATCCGTTCATCAAAAAGTCTTGCCATTAGAATGAATGTGATCGTACAAAGGGATTCATCTCGGGTAATGCAGAACATCATCATCCTATTCATCGTTGATCCTGAATTGGTTCTTCCAGACCGTACTTGATGCCATTGTCCTGCTTTCATTCGTTAATGAAAGTGGGAAGTGGGAGCCCCTTTGTTATCCATAATTGATACCTCTTAGCTCTTTTGTTTGTCTGATTTTCAACAATATTATTTTCGACGTCGTTCGTAGAACGGAGGACGACAATGAGCTGGTGTAGCGACGGATGATATATGCAGAAATGTTTCGTTTCAAATTTGAAATATTTCACATCTCGTAGCAAGGAAAATCGTTGATAGGCCTCTGGTAACGTATTCTTTTGTGCGGCCGTATCGGCAAAACAAGAAAGAGAGAGAAGAGAACTTGTATTTTTTCCTAAGAACAATCTTGGAATGTTTTTATAGCAATGACTAACAAAAGGTCGTTATAATGAAGAGAAACAGGAAAAATCATTGTTTATTTTTCTCATTGTTAGTTTTCAGTCCAAGATTAGTAACTTGCCTCAATAAAAAGGAATGATATAAAGGATCTCTAAAGACACAGATGATACTCTGGACTCATTATTTCTCATAAAAGTAAGTTGACAATTGATTGCATTGAATATGTTTGATTTGTACAGCTGATTATTGAAGTGTTTCCTGAATTCCAATACATTTCTCTTGTTCTACATGTTTCCTTATTATTAATTATCATTATTAGCCAAGCTGCAACCTTAATTAAGACAGTAGAATGCCAAAAGGCCTGGGGCCCTATTTGAATAGGAAAATCAGCTCAATTTAGAATAGGGATTATATGCATACTTCTGCTTAATTTTCTGAATTATTTCACATCGATAAATTATTAGGTATTGTTTGAAAAGCTGAATAGTGACTTCGATTGAGTTCCTTCCTTGTCCGTCTCTCATCCGATTATTTGCCCGTGTCTGTATGTCATGGTATCTCCGTAACATTTTTATAGGTTCCTAGTTCCTCGCCTCGACGGTGTGCCATGAATAAATTTCTCTTCAGCATTCTATCAAATTCAGTGACCTTCCATTTTCCGTCGTCGGTAAATTCCTATTTCTAAGACCTTTACCCCATCAGCTTTATTTGCATTTTATATTTTTTTTATGCTGATGCACAGATATTTGTTAGTCAATAATAAACATGTAATCATGTCTTTTTAAGTCTAGTTTCTTCTTCAGTTTAATTTTAATATCATGGTATTTTTTTTTTACTTATTTTTAGTTTATTTTACATCGGATTTGATTTTCAGACGTCTTTCTTCATTAACGTTCCCCTTTTTTCTGTGAAAATGTTAAAAAAAAAAAAAAACATTGAATTTAAATTTTTTTATCCGGAAATTATTTATACATTTTTCAAGAAATATATATATATATATATATATATATATATATATATATATATATATATATATATATATATATATATATATATACTGTATATATGCATATATACATACATACATACATACATACATATATACAAAGGATATTAGCTTCACTGATAATGTTATTTTAGTAAATTGGATAAGATGAACTATTTGTTTAATAATTTATTTTGTATATTGTATTAATGAGTAGCGAGTTGTGTTGAGGTAAGGAATGGAATCTGAATATCCATGGTATCGAACTAAGTTATTCATTGAAACATCAAAAGTGAGACAGGTAGAGTTGGCCAAAAGGAATATTAATCGTGCAATAAGAATGTATGCATAGTATGTCTTAAAACCAGGTGAAGCCTTTTCTCTTTGGAAATATATTGACATAACTGGACGGTTACAGTTATTCAAAGCTGTGAACAGTATTCACAGCCATGTCGAGTAAGGAGCAATCCCCATTTTAGAGTGAAATTAGCAAGATGTTGACCAAAAGATTATGTCACTTTATTCTAAGGACGTCTGTTGTCCTACTTAAAGGGAAAAGGAAACCAAGAAAATTAAGGAAAATTGAAATGGACAATCTGGCAAATAACATTATTTTATACAAAAATATCTGTCATTATTTTTCATTTCGAACTTTTCTTTTCATTTTACCAGTTTTCTCAACACACTTCTCTGGCCATATCCTTCATTCGGGAGGCTTATCTTATTCCGCTCATCCTCTTTTTTGGGTGCTTTCTTACGGTCAGTGTATTGTGACGCCCTTTCCAAGGGTCTCTTGCCCGAAAGAGAAATCCAGAATTGTTGATTGAAGGACTGGAAAAGCAGGACATCCCTTGAAATACTGGACACATTATAAGGATGTTGGTCAAAATCCTGGTTAGTTTCGTTAGGTGAAATGTGCTTGGATTTTCAAGTGTTTTTTTTTTTTTTTTATCAATTGAATTTTATTCCATTTGATAATATGGATTGAATATTATTCTATAGTAAGATCCGGTTGAGACAGATAACTGATTTGTTAGCATTACTTTGTTTGTTGTTGTATTTGGCCACTAACTTTAAAGTTTGGCAATTCCTTTAATTTAAAGTATTTATATTTCACACACACACAGACATATATATATATATATATATATATATATATATATATATATATATATATATATATATATATATATATATTATATATATATATATATATATATATATATATATATATATATATATATATATATATATATATATATATATATATCGTAAATTGTCCTTTTATCTTGTATTGAAAATTTTTTCTTACGCTTTTCTAGTCTATTTGTAATATTTGAAATTCCTATATATTTGAATTTCTTCTCTTGTCGTACTAAGAATAAAAAAAAGAGAAATGTTAATTACTTAACCGATGGAATGAATCTTAGTATTCTACTCTTAGTGCATATTATTGTATTATGAACGTAAATGTATATAAACTTTTTATTCAGCTGAACAATGTAGAAATATTCACCTAAATGAACAAAGAAGAAAATAAAATATAATCCAATTGCAAGGATCATGCGCGCACGCACTTATATACGCCTACATGCTGACAAACATGGATATTGCTCAAGATCATTTGTGAAGACGAAAGGCATGTAGGAATTGAATCAGATTGGTGACGAATACCCCTTGTTAGAGCAAAACATGCAATATAAAATGGATTGGCTTTGATTCATAACTTTATAGACCTTCTTCATGTATACAGACATAGGCAAACATTTATATATAAACACACGTATATTTATATATATATATATATATATATATATATATATATATATATATATATATATGTATATGTATATATATATATAAATTATATATATATATATATATATATATATATATATATATATATATATATATATATATTGTGTGTGTGTGTATGTGTGTTCAATCTTTAAAATAATAAGTAGCTGCTCATATTTGAAAGCAAGATTCCTATACGTTTCATATATGACAAAGAGCTTATCTGGTGTCATT
>NC_090765.1:9878868-9898868 GCF_036898095.1 Palaemon carinicauda | reverse complement strand
CATATGATCATAAATTCATGTTTTATTTAAGTGTACAAATTGAAACGATGATATATATCGCATTGAAACTTGTTTACTATTGGAAATATTCAGAGAAGACCTGTATTTGTGTTGTACATGGTTTAACCTATTTTCACTCAAGTTCTGAAACAGATCTGGGAGTTCGGTTGACCTACAACGTATACTTCCTAGTCTCGTGTGCTGCATAATTCGTATTTAAACATACCTAGAATCTCGACAGTTAATTACAGCCGAATGCAATTAGGGGACGCACTAAGGCTAATAATGTTAATGGTAATTATATTATGTATACAGTGATTTATAAGCGTTTTAGGCTTCTCAGTCGTTCGTGTCCTTACCGACACTTTTAATCCAATTTGTTTCGTCTTTTACTTTTTTATTCGCTTTCATCACTCTTCTTTATCTTTCTGTCTTTGTAATTCCGTCTTTTATTCGTTTTTATGCGCCATATTCCTTCCTTTCGTTGTCTTCTTCTTTACTATTTCATAATTTATTTGCGTTTTGGCTTTTTTCTTTCTTTTCCGTTGTATGATTATTTAGTAAATCATCCCAGCCTTTCCTATCGTGTAATCATTTCCTTAATTCTATCAGTTTCTTTAAAAATCTACATGAGCTGCTTGCTCTTTTCTCTATCATATTTGCATATTTGCGCTGTATATTTAAGTTTTTATTACCTCCGCCAGGAGGGTATGTTTTCGGTTCGGTTTGTTTGTTTGTTTGTTTCTCTGTTTGTCTGTCTGTCTGTGGACAACGTAGAGGCCACATTTCTACACGGAATCACTTCAAACTTGGCCAAGTAGTTCCCCAATGTGTATGGAAGAACTGATTAAATTTTGGTCAAGGTCACCCCAAGGTCAAGGTCACAGGGGTCACTGGTGTCACTATGACATAAGTGGCCATATCAAGAGACAGAAATAAAGCACTGACTTTTGCATAAGCCAACAGGGAAGTCCTAGTCCAGGCGCAACCCATGGGTGATGTTCAAATTTATAAAGGTCAAAGGTCAAGGTCATATTGGTGCATTATATCAATGTCATATTAAGTATCAGTGGCAAATGAACAAAGATCACTTGAAGGTCAAAAGTCAAGCAGGTCACTTGAAGGTCAAGGTCACGTGAAGGTCAAGGTCACGTGAAGTTCAAGGTCACCTGAAGGTCAAGGTCACGTGAAGGTCAAGTACATTTGAAGATCAAGGTCACTTGAAGCCAAGGGCATGTGAAGGTCAAGGTCACGTGAAGGTCAAGGTCACTTGAAGGTCACGTGAAGGTCAAGGTCATGTGAAGGTCGAAGTCACATCAATTCATGATTCTAGGACATATGGCGCTCTAGGTCACCTTGGCGGAGGTATGTCCTCTACGAGGACCATGTCCGCGTTCAGGACTTGCTCACTTGTTTTCACCTGCGTTTCTTTCTTCCTTTTCTTTACTTAACTTTCCAGTTATCAGATTGTTCAATATCGTTTTTTTCTTATTGCCGTTTTTTTTTTTTTTATTATTGGTTCCTTTTTCTATTCATAATTTTCCATTATTAGTTCCTTTTTCTATTCATAATTTTCCATTATTAGTTCTTTTTTCTATTCATAATTTTCCATTATTCTTTTCTTTCATCACATTTGTATTTTTTCTTGTTCTATCTCTTGTTCGTATCATTTCTTTAATTTTTTTGCTTTACCTCTTTATTCTCCCATTTTATTCCCCCTCATAAAAATTTCTCTTAAATTTCAGTCTTTAGTACTTCTTCTTTCATCTCCTTCATCTCTTTATATTTTTCACCTCTTCCCCATCCCGTCTGTTTACAAGTTTGGTTGTTTATGACCGAAATGGCTGTCTAATTACAATTTTATTTACTTTGTGTCTATTGGAGCTGTTGCATGTTTCTTTTATGTTCTTTAGATATCAATATCTTCAATTACTGGTAGATTTTACGCATATAACGAATTGCAAAATAGTTATAATCCAATTAAGTGTCGTTGCTTTCATATATTTTTCGGGTTTTTTACCCATTTTGAATATTTCATTAAATATTCTTGTCCTTTTTTAACATGCATTCATATATTTGTATTAATGTTATGATTATTGGATTTAGTCATTAATTTATTTTGAAATTCAGTCGATTGTTTTACGAAATAATGTAGAGTTACTTTCATGCATAAAGGAATTTAGCTACTTTTTTTTTTATCTTTAATGAACAGATATAACTAAAAGAGATTGAATATGTGTGTGTATATATATATATATATTATATATATGTATATATATATATATATATATATATATATATATATATATATATATATATATATATATATATATATATATATATATATACATATATATATATATATATATATATATATATATATGTATATATATATACATATATATATATATATATATATATATATATATATATATATATGTGTGTGTGTGTGTGTATGTTTGTATGTGCTTAGTGACTTGTGCGTGTGTAGGTTATTTGAATTTTGTCCACACATGCAAATTTTCATAAGAAATTTTGTGCATTTGAATCTATTTGAAAGAACATCGACATCCAACTTAAAATAACATATGAAGGATTTTATGAATCTGAATTGTGCGTCTGTGAAACCGAGAAGATCGTGACTGCAAATTTCATAAAGATTTCATAAACATTTGCTCTTACCATTATGGGTTATTTGGAAATACTTTTCAGCCTAGGCAGCGTGCCTACTAAAATATAAATATTATACTTTGCCTGTAATAGTTATGCACACAAACACACGCACATTTTATATATATTTATATATATATATATATATATATATATATATATATATATATATATATGTATATATATATACATATATATATATGTGTGTGTGTATATATATATATATATATATATATATATATATATATATATATATATATATATATATATGTTAATTTTAAAATATTTAGAATATTGATTTTGTTTATTCGAGCGTTGAAACCCGTTATATGTAACACCTAAAATCTTAGGAACTATAGCGGGAAAATAATTCGGAACAAAACATTTCTAAGGTTGAGCTTTTTTATTTTCAACCTGCACTAAGGGGAACTTATGGAATTTTTCTCTTTCCTTCGAGACAACAAAATCCTGTTAAAGAATAACTAGTGTAGGAAAATTGCAGACCTCAACCACCGAGGCATTGCTTGACAGAACTCAGACTTACCAAAGATTTTAGAGATATCAATTAAGATTGCTTGTGATTGTCCAGAAATCTCGAGACATCAGCTGTGGATAATCTTATCCAGAAAGTGGAAAGCTGTGAGTCGGCCAAAATTGGCTGTGGTGTGACAAGCGTAACTACTTTTTCAAATTATCATGTTAATAAGAAAATTGTCTTTTTGAGGATCGTGTAATTGCAAGCATTTTACATGGAGTTTCTAAAAGATTTTTTGCTGTAAGGTCAAATTATAAAAAGAAAAAAATTAGAACTTGCCATAAGTATGATGAATGGATGTAAAACGTATATAACTTGGGACTCCTTGATCACCATTTAGTTCTTGGCATAATACGCAGAGGTGTAAATGCTGTGAAAAAAATACTTTACCTCACAATTGGCCAACTCACGACAAATACTCCTTGTCTGTGATTTCAATCCTGAAGGCTTGGCGAAGCTTTATAGAAGAGCCAACGATCTTATCTTTTAACAAGACTCGGGATATTAGTCTGCCGTGACCTCCCTCGGTGGATATTTGACCCCGAAGGTATTCAAAGGGCAGGGAATGCCATACAAGTTTCATATCAACTTTTGCGATAATGCTGGATTCCTTCAGTGCTCTTAGAGATGCATTTGAATTTCGGACAAGAAAAATCATACTTATTTTCCTTTTTTTTTTCTACTCTTCTTGAAAGTTCCTGCACTTCTCTGGGGAATTTTGTATGTTATTTTTATTCTTTTCTTTTTAATAATTAATTTTCTGGAATTTTGTATAATATTATTCGGAATATATCCTTACGATGATAATTTCTTTTCCTTCCTAATTTTCCATCTTAGAGAATTTAAAATAGTTCTCAAACCTGTGAACATGAAATGGTAAAATAATAATTTCCTTATTCTGGTTCTAACTTTTATATTCATTGCAAAAAATGTTAATTAATAATTATTATAAAATTAAATAGATATTCTTTTTAAAAGAGAGAGAAAATTATATCTTGTTATATTTACTTGTAGCTGCCTATAATCAAGCGTGGTATTCAAACAATGCGCAAGTGGCCAATGTCAGATTGCGGCTGTGATACGTCTGTTTCACTAAGTATACGCTATTTTTTTACGCATTAAAGTTATCTTAATTATTCATGACGTTTTCGTAACCACAATGTTATAGTTTATTTTCAATAAAACTGGAGAGAGAGAGAGAGAGAGAGAGAGAGAGAGAGAGAGAGAGAGAGAGAGAGAGAGAGAGAGAGAGAGAGAGAGAGAGAGAGAATATAAAAAAGTGCTTAATCTACGTTGTGTGCACTTTGTAAACAATGTACGATTCTTCCCTTCGCCATTATCTGTGATTTCACATTCAAGTTGCGAACACTGGTAATCCTCTTACCTTATGGTTAAGACAAACGAACTCTACCTAGACAGAAAGGGAAAAAATAAGAGGGAAGAAATGAAAGACGTACCCTAGTAATCTTTGTACCTTTCCCGTCCCTCTTTGCTTCTTTGTGATTTGTGGTACACAAGGAAACTGTAATCATTGTGTAACAAACAATTTTGTGCTCTTCATTGATTTCTTCTTCTCCTTCGTCTTGGTCTTACTTTTAGTAGCGGTCTTGCCGCTCGCTTAGAGACCAGTGTTCAATCCTGAAATAAACTACTGTAGATATTTTTTTTATTATTATTATCGTTGATCCTATTACTAGAACTTATAATTTACTTTATTAGGAAAGTGTAGTAAGGATTTTGTTTACGTACACAGATGTAGCTGAACTTGGTCATGAGCGATTCATGTTACTTCACTTTTTATGCATTTTTATCTCCTTTAAAGTTAATTATTATGATTATTAAGTTTTCTTTAGCACAAAGTGCTTATTGATATGTGTTATAGCCCTTATGGGAGAACAGGAGAACAATTAGACTAATTTCATAAAGTAGTTATTCATGAAGGCATGAGGCTTTTACATCATAATAGTCCAATAGACACTGTCATTCCAATGCCCTGACGGATGATGTCCGTGTCAAAAAGACTCTTCAACAACTGCTCCTTAAAACTTTAATGAGGACTCATCAACAGGACATCAGCGTAGCAACAGTTTAAGGTTTAAATGTTTAAAGGCGCTCATGAATGGCAGAAGGGAGGGACAGTGACATTGCCCTCTCAGGCAGTACAATGCCATAGAGACTGACCATATATACATATGATCAGTGTCCAAGCCCCCTCTCCACCCAAGCTAAGATCAAGGAGGGCCAGGCAATGGCTGCTGATGACTCAGCAGATAGACCTATAGGCTCCCCCTAACCCCCCATCCTTAGCTCACAAGGATGAGGATGTTGCAGCGACCAAAGGAACTTACGAGTTTGAGCGGGACTCGAACCCAATCTGACGTTCACCAGTCATGAACGTTACCACATCGACCACCACAGCCCATTTCTTTTAGCGCAGTAAACCTTTTTAATACCCTCTCTAACATTTCTTTCCCCTCTGCTATTTCGGCGCCTTCGAAATTTGTCCTTCCTCTTTGGTATGAAATATCTGATATGTAATTGTTTATACTGATGTAGTTTTCGTTATTTTTTTTTTTCTCGTGTGAACTAATGCCCCACTATACATAATTTTTTTTTCTACCGGAAGGGCTAATGGCCTATATTGTGTTGCATATGAATGTTTTGTTTATTTGCGATAAAAAATGGTATAGTAAACGTTTTACCAGTAAAACATTTTTTTTGCAGTACACATACTAAGATGTGTAATATATATATATATATATATATATATATATATATATATATATATATATATATATATATATATATATATATATATATATATATATATATATTCGTGTGTGTGTAAATATACATGTATATATACTAGTGGCCGTGACCCGTCAAAAATGACTGCTAAATATATAGATTGACATGCACACACAGATTCACCCCTTTCCACCCTCTTCCCCTTTCCTAAATACAACCCCTCTCACCTGTTTAGGACTACTCCCTTTCACCCTACCCGACGGACGGGCAGAGACCGATCAGTTTTACGTCTAGCAAGGGCATCATCATCATCATCATCATCATCTTCTCCTACGCTTATTGATGCAAAAGGCCTCGGTCAGATTTCAACAGTCGTCTCTATCGTGAGCTTTTAATTCAATACTTCTCCATTCATCATCATCTACTTCGCGCTTCATAGTCCTCAGCCATGTATGCCTGGGTCCCCCAAATTTTCTAGTGCCTTGTGGAACCAAGCTGAACGTATGGTGAACTAATCTCTCTTGGGGAATGTGAAGAGCATGTTCAAAACATCTCCATCTACCCCTCATCATGATCTCATCCACATATGGTATTATTATTATTATTATTATTATTATTATTAAATGCTAAGCTACAACCCTAGTTGGAAAAGTAGGATGCTGTAAGCCCAGGGGCCCCAACAGGGAAAATAGCCCAGTGAGGAAAGGAAATAAAGAGAAAAGAAATATTTTAAATATAGTAACAACATTAAAGTAAATATTTCTTATAAAAACTATAAAAAACTTTAACAAAACAAGAGGAAGAGAAACTAGATAGAAGTGTTCCCAAGTGTACCCTCAAGCAAGAGAACTCTAACCAAGACAGTAGAAGACCATGGTACAGAGGCTATGGCACTACCCAAGGCTAGAGAACAATGGTTTGATTTTGGAGTGTCCTTCTCCCAGAAGAGCTGCTTACCATAGCTGAAGAGTCTCTTCTACCCTTACCAAGAGGAAAGTAGCCACTGAACAATTACAGTGCAGTAGTTAACCCCTTGTGTGAAAAAGAATTGTTTGGCAATCTCAGTGTTTTCATGTGTATGAGGACAGAGGAGAATCTGTAAAGAATAGGCTAGACTATTCGGTGTCTGTGTAGGCAAAGGGAAAGAACCGTAACCAGAGAGAAGGGTCCTATGTAGTACTGTCTGGCCAGTCAAAGGACCCCATAACTCTAGCGGTAGTATCTCAATGAGCGGTTGGTGCCCAGGTCAACCTACTACCTTTCACTTATAGTTTCATTTCTAATCCTGTCCTGCAATTTAAATTCCAATATCCTTCAGAGGGCTTTATTCTCCAATCTACTAAATCTATTGGAGATTATTTCATTGTCATAACATGACTCATGTCCATAGAGTAACACCGATCTCTCTAAACTGATATATAGTCTGATTTTTATATGTAATTTCAGGCAATTTGATTTCCAAATTTTACTTAACCTAGCTATTGTCTGATTTGCTTTTTTTAATCTTTCAATAACGACCCTATACTGGAGATCATAGTTCCCAAATACCTGAAGATTCTACCTCATTAATCCTTTCTCCTACCAATGATATTTCATCTTCCATTGCATACTCTGTTCTTATCATCTCTGCCTTTCTTCTATTTATCTTCAGCCCAACCGCGTGTGATATTTCATTCATTCTGGTAAATAAGCATTGCAAATCCTGTGGGGTTCTGCTAACAAGGACAGCTTCATCAGCATACTGTAGTCAGCTGAATTCCTATCACTAATCCAGTCCAATCCTTCCCCACCATCATCATCTGACTGTTCTACGCATTACAAAATCCATGATGAGGATAAACAACATAGGTGACAACACATTCACTTGGAGTACTCCGCTGTTCACTGGAAATTCATTTGATAGGACTCCATTAACATTAACTTTACACTTCCTATGCTCATGAACAGAATTAATCATATTTACATATTTAAGAGGAATTCCAAAATTGGCCAGTGCTCGCAATCAAAGGCTTTTTCATAGTCCACAAATGCCATCAAAGGTGGATTTCAATATTCTACGTATTGCTGTACAACATATCTAAAAATTAAATTTTGGTCAGTGCAATTTCTACCTTTTCTAAATCCTGCCTGTTCATCTCTCAGCTTTTCATCAATATATATTTTCATAACAACTGATGTAAGTATTATGGGTCTGTATTTATTGCAATCAGTCTGATCTCCTTTTTTTTTTTGCTATATATATAAATTACACACACACACACACACACACACACACACATATATATATATATATATATATATATATATATATATATATATATATATATGTATATGTATATGTATATATATGTGCGTATGTATATAGATATATACATACATATATATATATGTATATATATATTATATATATAGCTATACACTTTCTCTTTATTATATAGGGTAGATATTTGTGTATTTGTGTAATTGTGTATATACAAACAAATGCAAATAATATGCTTGTGTTAGTAACTGGTTTTGAGTATGTGGATACGTTTGGATATAACAAAGAAACATCTGAGGAGGGAATCATTTATTATTACTATTATCAATTACTAAGCTACAACCCTAGTTTGAAAAGCAGGATGCTATAAGCCCATGGTCTCCAACAGGGAAAATAGCCCAGTGAGGAAAGGAAGCAAGGAAAAATAGAATATTTTAAGAACAGTAACATAAAAATAAATATTTCCTATATCAACTATAAAAAACTTTGCCAAAAAAGAGGAAGAGAAATAAGATAGAATAGTGTCCTAGAGTGTACCTTCAAGCAAGAAAACTCTAACCCAAGACATTGGAGGACCATGGTACAGAGACTATGGTACTACCCAAGACTAGAGAACAATGGTTTGATTTTGAAGTCTCCTTCTCTTAGAGGAGCCGCTTACTATAGCTAACGATTCTCTTCCACCCTTACCGTGAGGAGAGTGACCACTGAACAATTACAGTGCAGTAGTTAACCCCTTGAGAGAAGAAGAATTTTTTGGTAATCTCAGTGTTGTCAGGTGTATAAGTAAAGAGGAGAATTTGTAAAGAATAGGCCAGACTATACATAGTATGTGTAAGCAAAGGGAAAATGAAACGTGACCAGAGAGAAGGATCCAATGTATCACTGTCTGGCCAGTCAAAGGACCCCATAACTCTTTAGCGGTAGTAACTAAACGGGTGACTGGTGCCCTGGCCAACCTACTTGGTGAAGGGGGGGGGGGGGTTGGACTCTCTGGCCTTGATATCACTTCATAATCGAAGAGAGGTTGGAAGGAGGGCGTGAACCAGAGTCGTGGTCGGTCTTCAGTGAAAGATCTTAATATCCTTCTCTTTACAGTGATAATAGAACATGGTGAAGTGGGTAATGAGAGTAATGCGTACAAAGAATACGTAACCAGTCCAAAATTTTCTCTCTCTCTCTCTCTCTCTCTCTCTCTCTCTCTCTCTCTCTCTCTCTCTCTCTCTCTCTCTGTCATTGACTCCCCCCTCCCCCCCTCAAATGGGTGAGGTACAGAAGCGTGTTGCATCAAATCCGGTCCGATCGCTTCTGATGTTTGGAAGTCGCATCAAGTGTATTCAGGGAGGCTCTTTAATGGATTGGCGAGGTGCTACACAAGATGGATAAATGGATTGATAAAAGGATAACGCTGCCCCTAATGAGGCGTTGAGAGTGTCAACCCATGTCCTGCAAAAGACGCCCAGGCTAAGTTGTCCTTAGCTACTGCCTATTGCTCTTCTGTGAAGCATGTGTGCTTGTGCTTAGGTTTCGTCGTGTAATGAGTGCTGCTGGAAATATTAATTGGGTCTATTCCTCAAAGGCCATTATTTTTCGGTCATTTAAATGTTGATTTTAGAATGGACCTTCTAGAAGTTTTTGACCATGGGAAGGAAGGTTTTACATTGATTCCGCCACCTGTTTTCACATATAGGAGGTTCTAGTTCATATATCCGATTTATTAATCCTATTCCATTTAAAAAGAAATCACTTTAGGTGACACTTTTTGTGCTAGTTTTGTATGTATACTATATATATATATATATATATATATATATATATATATATATATATATATATATATATATATATATATATATATATACTGTATATATATATATATACTGTATATATACATGCATATATATATAAATATACATGCATTTATATATGTATATATATATATATATATATATATATATATATATATATATATATATATATATATACATGCATATATACTTTTTACTCGTATGTGTATATACACAAAAACAACAAATAAGGGTTATGGACTAATCTTTAAAGATTATTATTGAATATACGTATTTAGGACAGACACTAAGTGTTTCCCTAGAAAATGAGACTGAAATTAAAAGTAAGGTAAGCATGTGACGGAGAGCTTTTTGGTAAACAAAATGAGATTATGGAAAGTAAGCTGCAACTTTCTCAAAAATGAAAAGTATTTAATCAGTTGGTCCTATCCTACCCGTATTAACTTATGCAATCAAAAACTTGGAGCCTTACTAAAGCCTTAAAACATAAGCTAGTCAAAACTCAAAGATCTATGGAAAGAATAATGATGGTAATAACACTAAGAGACAGAAAAAGATTAAAATGGATACCAGGGCAAACTAAAGTAGAGGATATTCTAACATGTGAGAAAAAGAATACTATCTTGGCAGGACATGATGAGAATGGCAGATAATTGATGGACATTAAGAATAACAGAAAGAATCCGTAGACATGACAAAAGAAGCTGGGGAAGGAAGGAATGACAATGAATTGATGAACTAAGAAAATTTGCTGATATAGACTGGCATTGAAAGACCATAAACAAATGCGGGTAGAAGGACTTGTATGAGGCCTTTGTCCTTCGGTAGGATAGTTACGGTATAAGATGATGATGATAAGATAAACATAAACAGTTTATATATATATATATATATATATATATATATATATATATATATATATATATATATATATATATATATATATATATATATATATATATATATATATATATATATATATATATATTTATAAAGATTAATATCTATATTTTTACCTTCTAAATATTTTTTCCAAAATTAAAACTAATTTGATATCGTTATCTTCCTTCTGTTATTATGCAGTAATCGTTGACTGTAGGTTGACCAGTTCTTACCTCCAATCCATTTTGAAATTTGGAAATCTTTGTGCTCCTTCGTTTGCCTTTCCCGAATAATTTCATCTTACTTTTTATAAGGCAAATTGTCAATACAAGTATATATTAGAGAGGAGGTTCTTATCTCTGGAGGCTATGGCAATTTTACTCTCGGTAAATGTTATGCAATAAAGTTCCAGCAGCTTTTATCTCGTTTCTTTCATTGCCTATCAACAATTCCACAAAGCATGCCTTACTTAGGCCCTTGTGATTCTAAACCTTTTTGCAGATACATTTTTTCGTTTCTTTCTTCATTTATTCTGTGATTTTATTTCATCTTAACATCTCGCATTACATTTAATCCTATTTTTCAATTAATCCTGCCAGTCTTTCAGACTTTTCATTGGCATCGATTACTACTGACTTCATGCACCATTTTTCCTTATGTCTTCTAACAAATGCTTTCAATGTTATTTTGCGATTATTCTCAAGGTATTAACATTATTTCTTCTATCATCAACTATGATAGGCCTCTCACCACTTCATGCATGACCTTTGTTCCTATACTATAACTTTGTAACTATACATTTTTAAAATTTATTTGTTATTAATCTTACCCTAAGAAAATTAGAAAGGCATGAAGACAAAACTAATTCGTTCTTCATCCATATTTTACTCCAAAACAAGCTTCTGATTCCAGTTAAGAAATTACCAACTATACATTACATACTTTGCATACCCCAGTAAGCCACTTCGCCTCATTATTTTCACCATATTGTGATATTTTACTTTCAATTTTTACTGTTTCAACCTCGTTTCTTACATCTAAATTTAACGTCTCTTCAAATGACATCCTTCCACATTTTTTATCTAAGTTTTTGCTCGCATGCCTTTCTCCCCACATTTTCTTTTCTCCAATAAGTCTCTTTTGTCATAAAGAAGTTAATCAGGTCTGCTTATGAATACTTCATCCATCTTCACAGCTGCATCTTTATAACTGTCTCTCTTATAACCACACCATAAATAATCTCTATATTTCATCTTTACCACACTTTTATTATCATACTACCCCTAAACGATTTTAAAGCTTCCATCCTTCCTAGGTAATATTAATAAAATTTGCTTCTCAGGGGAATCTATCCTTGAAATTCCAGGTTCAGTATCTATCATTCACTATAATACCTTTGCTCTGATAATCACACTGACATTTAAAGACACATTGGGCCAGGTAAAGATGAGATATTCCTTTTCTCGTCATAACACACACACACACACACACACACATATATATATATATATATATATATATATATATATATATATATATATATATATATATATGTGTGTGTGTGTGTGTGTGTGTGTGTGGTGTTCCTGGTCTTCCATCAGCTTTGAACTAGTAGATCATTAAACAAACACACTCACCAGTCACAAATTTTCTTCATTGAAATAGCATTTCCAGGATTCAAGCCTCTTTCTCCATTCCTCATTCCAGTCACTGGTACTATTTCTTTAATTGCCATCCACATTTGCATTTAAATCACCCAAGACAACCAACCCATCTCGATATTCTAATTTAGTTACTGACAAAGGTAGATTCTTCCTGAAACACTTATTTACTCATTATTTTATTCCGGAAGCTGTTAGAATGTCTCTCTCTCTCTCTCTCTCTCTCTCTCTCTCTCTCTCTCTCTCTCTCTCTCTCCTCCTCTCTCTCTCTCTCTCTCTGTTTCACAAATAAAGTTCTTGTTTAAATAATTCATATATCAATATATAATAATTCAGAAATGCATGTTTATACGTTACAGTCTACTTTGTTTTGATATTCAGTTGCAATTTACTTGAAAGCTATTCAATATCATTCTTGTTTCTACTAAATGTAAAAGAGCGGATCTTTGCTATAGAAATCTTATACGTCCATGGAGTCCATTAGTTTATTAATCATTTCAAAGAAACGACCACCCATTCTCCCCCCCCCCCCCTTCCCCAACACACAAAACTCGCCTTGTCGAAACTACCATCCACACTTGCGCTGCAATCAATAACGTACTTCCTCGGAACACGCAAATCAGTGACGATAGCAATGCTTGATTTAACCATATTGTTCTGAAGAAAATGAATTTCAGGTTTATTATTAAAGTGTGAGTTATAAACCCTGTTATTATAGTGTAATGTACAAAGATCATTGCGTTTCTTGCAGGTAAGAATAATGCGGAAATATCCTAATAATACACACTTTCAGACACATAAAACAGTAATCTATGATGTCTTACTGTGTTTCATGCATAGGATTATTTAATAATAAGCCCTTTTAAGACACATATAACATTTAAGTAATTAAGTGCAAACACGCAAGTTACACATTTTTACGTCCAGTTCGCAAACCCCACAGGCCATTAATCTCACGTGAAAGATTTATTTAATACATTTTACTTGTAACTCATTTTGAAATGGTGTGGCTTTGGGTGTGAAATCTCTTATATGATGAATTAGGATTATGTGCTTTTTTCAGTTTATTCACATATTTATTTCACCGAATTTTTTTCTGCAACATTTTTCAATTAAAGTTCTTATATATCAATGCTGAAGTAGTGTTTAAATTCATTCTTGTATGTTGATTACTGAATTACGAATATTTTTGAAATTATCCGAGAAATAAGACCATCCTCATAACAGATATTAACCGCTGCAATAGTACCTAGTCATATTTTAGATCTTATTTATATATCACGCGTGCGCACGCATGTATATTATATACAGTATATATATATATATATATATATATATATATATATATATATATATATATATATATATATATATTTATATATGTATATATATATGTATGTATGTTTATATATGTATATATATATATATATATATATATATATATATATATATATTATATATGTATGTTTATATATGTATATATATATATGTATGTATGTTTATATATATATATATATGTGTGTGTGTGTGTGTGTGTTTGTTTGCGTATTTAAGGAATCTGTAAGTAGGCTACTGTGGATTACCTCTGCGTTCGGATTCATATATTTAACTGTTCATATAGTTTACGATGCCATAAATCCATTAGTATTTACGTTTATTTTTCTTTTGCCTTTCATAAATACCATAAAGAAAATATTATATATATATTTCATAAAATTAATCACGTATTCCGGCCATAGTAAGAATTTTATTAGTATACACATGAAAAAATAAAAAACATATTCAAATAAAACACAAATCCCTATAATATTAAAAGAAATAGCAACCACCCGAACTATTTTCAAGCCTTTTACCTGAAAAGTGATATTGCCAATATAGAAAATGTTAGGACCCGTTTAGCGTGATAAATGAAAAGTGTGTTATTGAATACAGTGTTAGACCCTCTTTTATAGCGGCGCTTGAAATCTGAAACTGAAAAAAGGAAAAATAAAAACGAAAAAAAAAAAATAAAATCACTTAAGGCCATGGCCCAAAATCGCTGCATTGCGAATGGTTTAGAATTATTTGGTTTTAAGAAACTTGTTTTCTGAAATGAGGAGACTGAATAACATATATGCATACATACATACATACATACATACGCATTCTTATATATATATATATATATATATATATATATATATATATATATATATATATATATATATATATATATATGTGAGTGTGTGTGTGTGTGTGTTCATAAATTATATTGATATACATATATATGTGTATAAATTGTATTCATGTATGTAAATATGATTTTATATATATATATATATATATATATATATATATATATATATGTGTGTGTGTGTGTGTGTGTGTATGCACATATGTGTTGTATATCTATATATATATATATATATATATATATATATATATATATATATAATATATACATATATATATATATATATACACACCGTATATATGTATACATATATATACATATATATATATATATATATATATATATATATATATATATACACACCGTATATATGTATACATATATGTATACCGTATATATATATATATATATATATATATATATATATATATATATACACACACCCTATATATGTATACATATATGTATACCGTATATATATATATATATATATATATATATTATATATATATATATATATATATATATACACCGTATATATGTATACATATATGTATACCGTATATATATATATATATATATATATATATATATATATATATATATATATATATATATATATATATATATATATATATAATATGTGTGTTTATATATGTGCAAGTTTGTCTGTATGGACATAAATAGGATATTAAAAGCATAAAAACTGGTTAGATCGTCAGCAGATTACGGATACGCACCTGAAAGAAATCTGATTTGTGACATCAAAGGGATTTCATCAAAAGAAGAGGCAAAAAAATGAAAAATGATGGGGGTGATCTGTGTACCCCTTTATCAAAGGTTGCCCTCTCCCCCTTCCCCTATTAATTACAGGAAGCGAGGCTCCGCCTGTAAAATTTATAAAAGAAAAATTCGAATAAAAATAGATTCTGGGAAATATGAATTGGATTGAAAGAGATCCTCAATATAGGTGAAAAATATTTATATGTCCGTTAGATTAATTATAGGATTAGGGGATATTCACCTGGTGGGGAAGAGAGAGAGAAAGTGCATGTTGGATGGAGACATGGCGTGCTCTAACACGTGCTGGTTCTCATGCGCACGTGTGTACTCAGGAAAATAATCCATGGTACGAACTCACGTACATGGGCAGATTAAATTGAGTTTACTGCTAATTAATCTTTTAATACTTATTCGGGTGTGCTGGGAAAAGTCCGAAGGCTCAAACATTCATACTTGGAAACTCGGGATCCAATGAAATGTTTCGGGTATTTTAGTTAAAATACTTCACCTGATTATCTTCATTACATATCAAACCCGATCTATTAATGCTGATGGGGCATATCTTCACCCTATTTCATTTATCTGTACATGTAAACTAGTTTTTGAACTTATTTTAAACTGTCTCAAATTCTGTTTATTAATTCTTTATCTGCTTATATGACGATCTGGACATTCAACCTTTATTATTCCGGACGCAAAGTAGAATTTGTCAGTAGGTACAAGTTGGTTTGGTTGGTAAATTTTCATCTTGTTTGCACCAAATTATTGGAATACTTTTCCCTATTGCATCTGCAATAATAAGTGTCGAAAAAGAGGAAACCTTCTCCGGCTGCTATCTGTTAAACTTTCAGAATCTTCTTCATGCTGGTATGGGGCCTTGTAATCTGTGTCTAACCTTCGGAACCCTTTTTCTTGCTGGTTCTGGTATTTATGTCCAGCTTGCCCAATCCGCTTCCTGGTAGTATCTAGTGATCTGCATCCAGCTTGTCAAATCCTCTTCCTGCTAGTATCTAAGGTGTGTTTAACTTCAGTCCATTTCCTGCTGGTATCTAATCTGCATCCATTTTGTCAAAATAATTTCTTGCTGGTATTTGGTATTCTACTTTCAACTTGTTGAATCCTCTTCCTGCTGGTATCTAATATTTGCCAGATGGTATCCTGTAATCATTATCAAATATGTCGAATCCTCATCCTGCTAGAATCTAATTTGCTTCTAACTAGTCGCGCCCTTACCTTACAATCTATGTACAACTCGTCTAATCCACTTTCTGCTGGTATCTAATATGCATCTAACTTGTCGAATCCTCTTCTTGCTAGTATGGGGTAATCTGAGGCAAACTTGTGGACCCCTATTACTGCTGGTATCTAATAGTCTACACCCAACTTTCAGGCTATTTATGCTGTTATATGCTTTGCAATTGATGTAATTTGTCAAACCTTCATCCTGTTAGTATCTTATATCAAGTTGCCGTATTCTCTTCCAGCTGGTATCTAATACATTTCAATATTGTTGATAACTTTATGCTTGTATCTACTCTGCATCCAACTTGTCGAATCCTCCTTATGTGGGTATTTATTATGTATCCAACTTGTCTAATCCTCTTCCTTCTGGTATCCTGTAATCTGCTTCCAACTTGTCGAATCCTGTCCTTACTAATATCTAATCTGCCTCCAGCTTGTCGAATCCTCTATCTGATGTCATTTGATAATTGTGTCCAACTGGTTAAATTCTGTTCCTGCTGGAATCTGGTAATATAAGTATAAACTTGTGGAATCCTCCTCTTGTAAGTATCTAACTGGTAATGTGTCTTCCTTGTGAAATATTCTTGCTGGTATCTTGTACTCTTCGTCTTAACGTTTGAAATCATGATCCTTCTGGTATGCACTTGGTAATCTGTGTCTTCTCAACTTGTTGGACCCTCTTCATATTGTTATCCGGTCATCTGTGTCCAACTTGTGTGCTGAATCCTCTTTCTGCTGGTGTCTACTCTGTGTCCAATATGTCAAATCCTCTTCCTTCTGGTAATCTGTATCCAGTTTGTCAAATCCTCTTACTGGTGGTAACTAATCTGCTTCCAACTTGTCGAATCTTTTTTCTTGCTGGTATCTGATTATCTGCATCCAACTTGTCAAATCCTCTTCGTACTAGTAGCTAATCTGCATCCAGTTTGTCGAATGCTATTCCTGTGGGTATCTGGTAATCTGCATCCAACTTGCCGAATCTTCTTCCTGCTGGTGTCTAATCGACGCTCAATTTGTCAAATACTATTCCTGCTGGTATCTAGTAATCTGCGCCAAACTTGTCTAACTTGCTTCCTAATGTTATAAGTTAATAAGCGTCCAATTTGAATCCTTCTCCTGTTGCTATCTAATGTTCGTCTAATGTGTTGAGACCTTTTATGCTGGTATCTGGTAATCTACGTCCAATTTAATGAATCCTCCTCTTGTTGATATCTAATATTTGTCGAATTCTCTTCCGGCTGATATCTGGTAATCTGCGTCTCCCTTGTTTAATCCTCTTCCTGTTGGTATCTAGCATGTGTCCAATTTGTCGAACTCTCTTTCTACTAGTATATTGCAATCTGCGTCCAACTTGTTTAATCGTCTTCGATCTGGTAATCTGAGTCCAGTTTGTTGAATGCTGTTCCTTCTCGTGTTTGGCGATCAGCATCCAACTCATCCTACTGGTATCTAACTTATCAAATCCTCATCCTGCATGTGTATGGTAATCTACATCCAACTTGTCGAATCCTTTTCCTGCTGTTATCTTGTAATGTGCATTCAACTTGTCGAATCATTTTCTAGCTAGTATCTAATGTGTCCAACTTGTCGGATCCTCTCTCTCGTATCGTGTAATTTGAGTCTAATTTGCGGAATTCTCCTCCGGTTCAAATCTTCCTGCTAATTCGCTTCCTACTTGTTAAATCCTTTCATCGCTTGTTCCTGCCGGGTAGCTAGTGTTATTTTCCTCCATATAAAGTGACATCTCTTTCTTGAGTATTCGTTCTAATTGTTCACAAATTTGTCTCAAGTTATGAGGTAAATGATAACATCTTTTAAAAATTCGACTTTTTATTTGAAGTTGTTTGTTTTTCAGCATCAAACTTTTTAATCTTTGTTCGTTATGAAAATCCAGGAAGTAATAAAAAAAGAAAATAATTGAAAATAAAAGCAATGTTACTCGCGTAGAATTGACCGAGATATACCTTCAAAGGGGGGGGGGGGGGAGAGGAAAGACAAATAATGTTAGGAGGAAGAGAAAGGAAGATAATTGATTAAGATAAATCTCTCTCTCTCTCTCTCTCTCTCTCTCTCTCTCTCTCTCTCTCTCTCTCTCTCTCTCACACACACACACACACACACACACACACACACACACAAACTGTTTTGCTATGAAAAATATTTAAATAACAAGGAATTTGAAATTAACAACAAAATAACAGTAAAAATGTCATCTATGTCCATATTGAAAAAATAATCAAATATGCCTGGAACGGCAAATCAGACGCAATAATTCACGTGATATTGTAACATTTTCAACATAAAAAAATTGGCTTTAATCATAATTTAGGCTCAAAATGAATAGGGGGGAAATTATTATCATATATATAATGCAGCGATGTTGAGGACGTTTTTATCACTCGTCTGATGTTATATGGTGTAGGGGATGTCTCCGATGATATGGGCTCTGAAATTGGATCGTTTATTTAAAAAGTTTTCAATGCCATTTTAACGGTGTACTAAATTTTCTTCCAAAGTAAACACTGCTATTTCAGGTGTTAATATCACTTGTACCATTTTTTCCCATTTTTGTTGTCTTTATTTATTTATGTGTGTGCTCGTGTGTTATATTATATATATATATATATATATATATATATATATATATATATATATATATATATATATATATATATATATATATATATGTATGTATAGATAAACACACACACACAGACATATATATATATTATATAATATATATATATATATATATATATATATATATATATATATATATATATATATCACACACACACACACACATATATATATATATATATATATATATATATATATATATATATATGTATGCTTCCGCATAGGTACATTCATATATTTTTACATTTCATAAGTTATGTATCCAGATGACTCTGGGTTAAAGGTTAGCCTATCAGGGGTATGGAAAGCTAATGGGAACGTGTCTGACTTAGAATCTGTGCGTCGAGAGTTCAATCCTGCTTACAGCGTAATGGTTATCACTCATGTTTGTAACTTTACTGTTCTTGTGAGTTAGTTATTGTGGCCTATAGATCAACCAGCTTTACCATCAGCAGCCATTGCCTGTCCATCCATGGTTCCAACATGGTGGAGAGGGGGCTTAGGCCCTTATCTTGCCCCACTGCCACGCATTAGTTATCTTTTGGATCATTTGCTACATAGATTAGAAAAGAGGTTATAAAGATGCTGTAGTCCAGGC
>NC_090765.1:9871368-9876368 GCF_036898095.1 Palaemon carinicauda | reverse complement strand
ACTGAACAAATACTCTAGGTATTCCGAGAAGTTAAAGGTTATTGAATTGAGTCAAATGTAATGACGTTTTTTTTTTTTTTTTTATTTCACTTCCCCTGTATATAAGGTTTTTTATATTCAACACAATGGATTTACTCAGACCTTTGCATTAATCCATATTACAGAGTTACGGTCTATTGAAATGAGTTTTATTTAGATTCTAAACATTCCATTAGGATTAACACCATTTGATAATAAGAAAATGGATTTTATTTAGATTGTAAACATTTCCACAAAGGTCAACACCTTATACAATGAAAAATAGAATGGCATTGGGTGTATTTATTCCAGTATAGATTTCATTCTGTAGAAACTCCATAGCCTTAAAGGGTGTGAAATTGTCTCACGTTGCCAGTTTGAGTCCGATTTCAAGCTTATAAATTATAGACTTGGTGGAGGAATGGTTACGTAAGATGTGACCTCGTGAAATGGAGAATGTAATGTGCATTATAAACCTGAAAACAGGGAAATATAGCAATTTAGCATTCGGTTGATAATATACTTTTGATTGAATTTCTTCCTTAGATCGGAAAATTTCGTTTTACGGCTATTTATCACATAATCCCCTTTGTTTTATTAACTTGAAGATTGAAACTATATTATGTGTTACCTGTTTTGTTAAAATGTTTGTATTCATATAGAAATTGCTGTGATTTAATATCTCAAGATTTCAAGACATCTTCCGAAGAAGAGGAATCGGCTAATTAAAAACTATTTGACTCATGAGCAGTTGCCAAAATGTTGATCCTAGCAAATGATTATACTGAGTATATACACACGATACCATGTATGTCTCGATGGACTAGTATCTCGTGCATGTGAATTGGATGGCGGAGTTTTTTTTTTTTTTTTTTTTTTTTTTTTTTTTTTTTTTTTACAGTTCCTATTGTATTTGTTTTTCCTACTTGTTTACACTACATAGCACACCGTAATCAAAGAATGCTGCGTCGCCCCAAGGAGGACATCATCCCTAGGTATCAAGATTTGTAGATTTAGAAAGAGTTTAAGATATATAATAAGTCCAGTAAAGACGGTGGCTCGTCAATTAGCAACTAGAGCCCAGTTGGGGTTAGGGATAAATGAACGATTAATATGCTGACGGTGTCAGCCACTTTAGAGAGAGAGAGAGAGAGAGAGAGAGAGAGAGAGAGAGAGAGGGAGAGAGATTACTGCTAAGGTTTCTCGTGGGATCCCCGGTAGTCGGAAAGATTATTGATGATTGTGCCATGGTTTTTTTCGTCGTAGAATTGTTTATTTTCATTACAATTGATAATGCTATTATCATTACCGTTACTAATGATAATGTTGTTCATAGTAGAAGTGGTGGTATAAAATGTTGTAAAACCAGCATTAGTGGATGTGGTCGTAGTAGTAGCATTAGAAGTGGTCATAATAGTAGTAGTATTATTAGCTGAATTGGTCGTATTAATAGTAGTAGTTGTGGTTATATTATCAGCATTAGTAGTAGTGGAAATGGTCATAGCAGTAGCAGTGGTAGTATTAGAAGTGATTATAATAGTAGTAATATAAATTATTTAATTAGTATTAGTAATTGTAGAATTGGTTTTAGTAGTAGAAGTAATCATATTCGTTGCATTAGTAGAAGCATAAATGGTCATAGTAGTAGTAATTGTAGAAGTGGTCGTATTAATGATAATAATTGTAGATGTGGTCGTAATAGTAGTAGAATTGCTTGTAGAAGTAGTCATATTAGTAGAAGTGGGCGTATTTGTATCATCAGTATTATTATTATTACTCGCTAAGCTACAAACCTAGTTGGAAAAGCAGGATGCTATAAGCCCAAGGTCTCCAACTGGGAAAATAGCCCCGCGAGGAAAGAAAATAAGGAAACAGATAGAACATTGTACCTGAGTATACCCTCAAGCAAGAGAACGATAACCCTAAAATATCGGAGTGTTCTTCTCTTAGAAGAGCTGCTTACCATAGCTAAAGAGTCTTTTCTATGCCCATACAAAGAGAGAAATAGCCACTGAACATTTAAGGTTTAGTAGTTAACCTCTCCAGAGAAGAAGAATTTTTCGTTTATTTCAGTTTTATCAGGTTAATGGGGAAGGAAAAAATGTGTAATGAATATGCCAGACTATTCAGTGTATGCGTAGGCAAAGGAAAATGAGCCGTAATCAGTAAGGGATCCAATGCAGTAGGCTACTATCTGGTCAGTCGAAGGACACAATAACTCTAGCGGTAGTATCTAAACGGATGCCTTGGCCAACCGACTACCTATTTAATAGTAATAAAATTGGTCGTAGTAGTAGCATTAGTAGCAATAGTAGTCGTGGAAGTGGTCGTATTAGTATCTTTAGAAGTAATGGAATTAATCTTAACAATAACTTTGATAATATTAAAAGTGGTAGAAGTAGTAGCAGTTGTAGAAGAAGTGGTCATGTTGGAATCATTAGTAGTAATCGTATTATTATTATTAGTAGTAGTAGTAGTAGTAGTAGTAGTAGTAGTAGTAGTAATATAATTGTTCTTATTAGTATCATTATCAGTAGTAGTAGTTGTGGTGGTGGTGGTGGTGGTATATTATTATTATTATTATTATTATTATTATTATTATTATTATTATTATTATTGCTTTTCTATCATTATTGTTGTTATTAGAATTATTAGATTTAGACTTATAATTATTATTACTTATTGTTCTTAGCATTAGTAGTAGTAGTAATAGTATTGTTGTTGTTTTTTATTACTGATATTATAGGTGCTATTACCATCCATATACTTATCAGCGGATTAAGCACAATTTGCATTTGTTATGAATATTTTGATTACTAAAATTTTTTTTAATTTCAAACCTTCCTCCTTGCAGGCTTTAATTCAATCCCAACATTATCAATCCCAACTATTTTTAGGTAAGTGCAAACTTTATTTCAATAAACTCTTACTAATTATATACTCAAATAGCTACAGTTTTTGTAATTCGGATATATGAGAATGTACATTCTTCGTAATCAGTACGTATATATATATATATATATATATATATATATATATATATATATATATATATATATATATATATATATATATATATATATATATATATGTGTGTGTGCGAGTGTTTCTTAATATATAATAATTTTCAGCAAGAATTTCTTCCATTTGTGTGTCATAGTGGGCAGAGAGAGAGAGAGAGAGAGAGAGAGAGAGAGAGAGAGAGAGAGAGAGAGAGAGAGAGAGAGTTGTAAATGCACGATAAATGCAATTCTTGTAAAGTAGGGCAATTAAAAGTCATCGGAAGAGTATAGATGGAATCAGTCCACTTGATGGCATGAAATTGTTACCAACGTTAAAGATTGTGGCTGCGATTAGATTTCGTCAGTTGTAATTTTTCATTTCAGAGAGTGCGACAGGGCGTCCATGAAATAATATAAATTTTACAAAGGTTTTACAACATTTAAATAAATATTACAAAAATATGAAAAAAAAAAACAATATTTTATTTTTTTGAAGTATAGACTCTACATCCAGGTTTGAAAGGCGAAGGTTAATTAATCTTTGACGTTGGAGAAATAATAACTAATCGTTTTCATTATTGTGTGCCCATAATTTTTTCTTGGAGTTGACCTACGCGTTTTCGCCTACATAATCAACGAATCCTTTAGTTATTTTCTATTTTGAAGTGATGCAGAGCACAAGCTTTCACTCGTGATTAAAGAAATTATTAACTATCCTTAAGCAGTTAAGTATATCACTATTTCAATTATTTGTTTTCTCCAGAAGCTTTTCTTTTGTTAAGTAAATTCAACTGTAGTTTTCTTCCACTCTAATTACCACTTGATATTTAAATCCAACCACAATTCACTTTTAAAAGTTTTTCTTTTTTTACACTTATTCCATTGTATATCCATTCATTTATCTGCTTTCGAGTTACTTTAGTCGCGTCTGTAATAATTGAAGCTTTACGAGACGATCGAGTAAAAGCTAGTGATTAAAAGACTGAAATCGCAGCTCTTAGGTATTCTGAGTGCAACTCTTGGAATGTCGATAATTGGTACTGGAAGGAGAAACGGAGATATGATCTGATGATGATTTTTTTTTATCCAGGGAAGGAATTCGTACTAGAAAAAAAAGTTGAATTAACTACAATGTTTAAACAGACATATTTGCATACTTTTACAGTTAGGGGAAACCCCAAGAGTTAACGAACTTGAAAGGTAATTTTCAGGTTAAAAGTGAAAGGGAGAGAAGATTTTTAGAGTTTATTTATTTATTTTTTATTTATTTATTTTTTTTTTTTTTTTGCAATGAGTTTTACTAAGTAAATTGTTTTTATTGTTAAGATCTTTGCAATATCTTGACATTATCCTGAGCATCAGAACACTTACATGTGAAAATGTATAAAAGAATGTAATCAAATTAAATTTTCAATATACTCGAAAATGAGCTTTACACTCTCTTAAGGTACATAAAATTGAACTTTACATTCTTTACCACCACAACGCAAGTTTCGAAAATATTCATAACCTGCACAGAATCGTAACTCCTTTAAAATAGCCGTAAGTGTAACCTTATGGGTTTTCAGTCACCCCTTCCCCCTTGACTTGACCTCCTTCACGACCCCCTCACACCCAATTATCTTTCCGGGAGAGAACCGAAAATAAAATGACGTCATTAGTGGTACAGCGTAATCATAAAGTAAGTCCCGAGATTGCATGTACATTACCCTTGAAAAATGCAGGGCAGAGGAGCTGGCACAGTGCAGCAAATGAACACCATGACTCCTAAAAGTTAGCCGGGTAAGAGAAAGGGAACACGTCTCTTGGAGTAATTTCATCATTTTATAGGCCATGAAGCTGGTTTAGGCCCCCAGGTGTGCGGAATGAAATAGCTAAATGGAGAAGCACTTGTTTTGTTTTCAGGAGCCCTTGATCGTAACCAGTAGTGGGTGCTTTTGTGTGGAAGGCGTGTACCATTTTTTTTTAAAGACCCAAGAC
>NC_090765.1:9856368-9866368 GCF_036898095.1 Palaemon carinicauda | reverse complement strand
AGTTTCGATAGGCTAGAAATAGAAAACCTCTCTGAGGCTCGTGGTGAGGTTCGAAGGTATACACTGTGCAGGACTCTTTGAGGAGACAAATTTGATACCATACGCCTTTTTATATATATCCTAAAAGGTTTTCTACCAAAGATATGATAAATCTTATTGTTCCATTGCTGTTTAAATTTGGGTATTTAAAAATATAATTATGAATGAATACTTTTGAGAAATAATATCGTTGTCAATGACCTTTGATATCACGGCACCAGACAACCGTTAAATTATACAGTCAATAAATCATAATTTCTCTTAAAACTTTCTTTCAGGACTAGAATTCATTTCTTCTAATACGTATTTTCCTTCGCTCACCTCTTCCAGTTTTTCTCTCACTTTTCATGCCATTTCTTCGACCTGTTTTTAAGATTTCCGAACACCAATCATTTCTTGGAAAGGCTCCTAGCTCCCTAACCTGCTCCCCTCCCCCATCCTACTTCCCTCATCTTTGCCTTCTTATACACAAACCCTATAGTTCTGCATCCTCTTTCCCTTTCCGGTGTCGAAAAAAAGACTTCCTGCATTTATATCGGATTTTATTGCTCTCTCTCTCTCTCTCTCTCTCTCTCTCTCTCTCTCTCTCTCTCTCTGGAATATTGATGCATCGGGAACTTGCCGAAAGAAAGCTGTTTTTTTTTATTCACCTCTTGATGAAAAGGGGTCTAAAGGCAAAAATTTCAAAGGGATATTGTAATATATCCTTCAAAGTGTTATATGTGAAGGTATATGTTTTTTTTTTTTGTATATAAGTCTGTCTATATGTAAGTGGTTGAAAAGTCGTAAGGACTTCCATGCTTTTATTTGTTGATTTTGTTTACTGTCTTCAGTAAGTTTTTTTTCTTTATCCTGTAGTAAATTTAACAATTTCATCTGCCACTAACACGGAAAGATTTCTCTTATTTTCAGCCATATTTTTCAAATGCAAATAAGGTTTCGACATTTTTGTAGTTTTACTTGGTCAGAAATGGTTATAACGTTATTTCAGATTTACTACGTATTTTCACTTTTGTAGCAGCCAATGTCAAGGTTTTTAAGGTTTCCTGTCTATTAAACTTTTGTAATAGTAATTATGACGTTATTTTTGTTTTTATTTTGTATTTTTACTCATAGAAGTCAGGTTGACGTTCTTCTAGGTAATGTTACTCTACTATGTGAATGTGTTTGTGGTAGCTCAAGTCCAACTGATTACCACCCAATTTCCATAACTCCCATATTATCTAAAGTTTTTGAACGTCTTCTGTCAAAATGTCTTAATAGGTTTGCTGAAGGTAATCATCTGTTCCCTATTTTGCAATTTGGTTTTCGTAAAGGCCTTGGAGCATTTGATGCCCTTCTTACAATCTCTAATGCTGTACAGAAATCCCTTGATTGTGGTCAGGAAGTTCGTATGATTGGCCTTGATTTTAGTGTTGTCTTTGACCGTGTTAATCATGAGGCCCTTGTTTTCAAACTCAAACTGTTGAATTTTTAAGTAAAAGATCTCAGAGTTGTTGTTGATGGACACCATAGTGAGTATAAGAATGGGATATCTGGTGTTCATACTATATACATATGACATGTGGTTTGTCCTAGAAAACAAGCTTGTTGTATATGCAGATGATGCTACTCTCTTTGGATCAATTCCATCTCCTGAACATAGATATGGAGTTGCTGAATCCCTTAATAGAGATGTAGCTAAAATTAGTGCATGATGCAAATTAGGGGGTATGAAGCTGAATCTTAACAAAACTCAAAGTATTATTGTAAGTAGGTCAAGGCCAGTGGGTTCTTAACTTCTGGATCTTAGCATTGATAATGTTTCTTTAACTTTGTATGACTCTTTTAAAATTTTAGGTGTGATTCTCGATAGCAATTTTACTTTTGAGAAACACATTAGGCCTGTGTCTTCTTCAATTGCACGAAAAATTGTCTTATTGAGAAAGTCTTTTAAGATTTTTGGTGATCAATCTATTCAGAAGAAGTGTTTTAATTCTTTCATTCTACCTTGTTTCGAGTATTGTTCGCCTGTCTGATCTTCAGCTACTGATTCTCATCTTAATTTGTTGGACAGGAACCTACGGTCTATTAAATTTCTTACTACTGATCTAGTTATTAATCTTTGGCACCATCGTTCAATTAGTTCATTATGTATGTTGCATAAGATTTTTCATAATTCTGACCATCTATACATTCAGATCTTCCTGGACAGTTCCATCATGTTCGTAATACTAGGCATGCAGTCAATTCTAATAGTCAGGCCTTCTCCATCATGAGGCTCAATACTACATAGTGTTCTAGAAGTTTTATTCCAACTGTGACCAAGTTGTGGAATGATCTTCCTAATCGGGTAGTTGAATCAGTAGAACTTCAAAAGTTCAAAGTTGCAGCAAATGTTTTTATGTTGAACAGGCTGACATACGTCTTTTTATAGTTTATATATGACATATCTGTTTTGATGTTGTTAGTTTTTGAAATATTTTATTGTTAATTTTTTTCTCATATCGTCTATTTCTTCCCTTATTTCCTTTCCTCACTGAGCTATTTTTCCCCGTTGGAGCCATTGTTCTTATAGCATCTTGCTTTTCCAACTAGGGTTTTAGCTTGGCTGGTAATAATAATAATAATAATAATAATAATAATAATAATAATAATAATAATAATAATAATAATAATAATAATAATAATGCTGTCTTCTTTTTTCTTGAGTAGAAGATAGTATTACGTTCTTTCAAGTTTTACCGTGTATCTTTTCTTCTGTATAAACCAGTAAAATGTTCTTTTAGGTTTTCCAATTGCATTGTTCAAAACAACTCCGTTTCACCTCGCCTGATAGACTTCACCACTTTTCCGTGTTTTCGTTTCGTGTTGCACCGCTGAAATGAGCCTTGATAAAACCCGATCCAGCATCTCGCACTAAACTTGGGGAAACTCTCTGGAAAGGCCTTCGGAGATGTCTCGAATTTCTCCTCTAAAGTTTACAAGCGCAGAACCTCCCCTCCCCTTGGTCTGATCCTACAAGTAAAATAAGAAATAATACAAAAACCAACGTTGACATATAAGAAGGAGAAAACATGGAAGAAAAAAAAAAAAACAGTCGTATTCCAAATGGGTTTTTGCCTTTTCTTGTCAAGTCCACACAACGAAAAAAAATTAGTCTAATAGTTTTCTTGTTCAAAGTACGTGGTTGCCAAACTCCTGATCCGTTACTCATGCATTTTCAAACTGAGTATTTGCCTCGTGTCTTTACAGGGCTGGATAATTTTTTCTTCTTGAATTTCGCTTTAATAAACTATTTTATTATATGCCACGCCGAAGTATACCTTTTTTCTGTGGAATATTCGCTGGGAAAGAATAAGTAAAGAAATCAAGACCATTTAGTTATCCAAATAGGTGAGAAGTTCATTTGAATCCATCAGTTTATAGCATAAGAAAATGTGGATTTAATCAGAAACCACGTCAACGACGAAGGATAGTTAGCCATCTTCATAACTAAATGCTTATAACAATTGAGGCCAAACCTTTTCTCCATTAAAGTGGCCTTTAAGAGAGAGAGAGAGAGAGAGAGAGAGAGAGAGAGAGAGAGAGAGAGAGAGAGAGAGAGAGAGAGAGAGAGAGAGAGTTTTCAATAACAGCTTACGGTTGAAAAATCTATTATCGTTAAGAACACAGAAAGGAAAAAATATGCATGTACTGCAACAAAATGGACTGGTTAAGGCTTTCATGGAATATTGGATCAGGGAATGTACTAAAATAATTGGAAAGTTTTGGGTAGATCTGTCCATTACACTTAAAGCTTCAAGAAGCGCATTTCTATGCAAAAATATGCGAATTTCATTTGATAACTAACGTTGTTAGACTTGGCGCTACCTCATTGCCACACACGAGTTTGACCTACAGTGACCCAGATTTTATTAGATAGCCAACGACTCTTCAACTAATTGTCTTGGTACTGTTATTTTCTCTTTTCATTTTTGTGTTACAGTTATTTCTGTTGTACTGAGTAATATCTCTCTCTCTCTCTCTCTCTCTCTCTCTCTCTCTCTCTCTCTCTCTCTCTCTCTCTCTCTCTGCATGGTAATGGCAATTATTCTAATTCTTGAAAAGAAATGTAAAACAAGGCAAGCATTACGCAAGCAGCCACTACCTGAACAACACCACAGGTTTGAAAGCTATATTTTTCAATTGGTTTCGTCTCTATTTTCCTATTCTTATTGCTTTGCTTTATGAAGATAACATCTGTCACGAAGTTCAGCCAATTAGGAGCTTATAAATAACCTCCTCTGCAAGGGTATCTTGACAAATGCGCCCTTGTGCTTAATAGCTCCAAGGGTTAAAATCCCTTTAACTTGGTTGCCGCCGCCACCAAGAAGCTCCTTACGAGACGCTAATCACCATTGAAACTTCGTCTGTGTTTCGTTTTGTTTCGTCTTACTGGATAAGAGGTTTTAGACTTCTTCAGTTTCTTCTTTTTCTTCTCTCTATCCCCTCGCAAGCGTTCAAGTCCGTTGGTCTCTAGTGCCTCGGTTTCCACGGCAATTCTTTTTAATGGGTTTAGTTTTTGTAGAGGTTATTTTGCATGCAATTAGCTATTTCCATACTCCTCACCCCGCAACCCTCATCTCACTGCAGCTCTCCCCACCCTTCTCCTGCTTTAGAACCTCCCACATCGTCCTTACAGACATTTACTGTAGCTTTTCTTAACATGCCCATAATTAGGATTTGATCAAACTAGACTATGGGCAACTCTGACCCGGAGGGTGTAGGACCTTCGGTCACAGAATGATTTTTTTTTTCGTTTTTGATGTACATGAAAATCGACTCGCTTCACTTTTTATGAAAGAAGTATCTTAGTGGTTCTAAAACGTTGCTTTTATTGTTTTAAAATTGAGAGAGAGAGAGAGAGAGAGAGAGAGAGAGAGAGAGAGAGAGAGAGAGAGTTTGGCTAAACCCTTATCCAGTCTTGTATTTATGCATCCTTGCCCGTAAACACGGACACTTTTTTTATGATTGCTACGTAGAGGGTGTCAGGTCACATTTACACACGTAGGACATGGTTTTAGATGTTTTTGCATTCACAAATGCGGCCATTTATCCAAACCTGCACCAGGTCAGCAGCCAGCACATGGACGAACGTAGGAAGTCCTACACATGTTTCCCCGTTCTGCACACGCAAGCATTGACCCCAGAAGGCCAATATACAAACGAGCAAGAAAAGTAATTGTTGTTTTTCTTTTGACAACACACTTTAAAGTCCGTCTAACGAAGGCACGTAAATGATTCTGTTTTCATAACTGTAACTCATTATTTTGCTGAATAAAGTCTTGTTTGGAATTTTGGGAGTATTTTCAGTTTTCTGATTTTGGTGGTTTAAAGAGTTTTTATTGTGAAATTCTATCATTAATACGTCAACCTTTAAACATCGGCTTTCTGTGTATATATTTTACGTGGGCGTTTCTTTTCCTTTCTTTCTTGTCATCTTAATCACACCTTTTCTTATGTCGCGGTATTCTCAATCGGAATGAATAAGGTGTTCTGTGTTTTCTTCATATTTTTTTTTTTCACCAAAATTCTTGTTGAAATGGATACTATATAGCCTATATAAATAGAGCGATAGATAATGATGCCTGCATGGGCTGATCTTTTGGGGGAAAACTACACATACGCCAGGCACCATGCCAGGTGTATGTAACTCTGAACATGAGTAAATAGGTATTTACCATGGGTATTTGTTTTATTTTTTGTCTAACAAATTGGTGCTTTTACTTTCCGTTCCCGTATACCTTTCGTTATTATTAAACGCCAATCCACGAATGACATTGAGGCATCAAGAAGCCTCCATTGCACCCAAAACTTCAAATCTTCCAACCTTGCAAGCACACGATTTATAAATACCCAGCCTTAGGCTACATCCATACTGGGGGTGGTACAGGCAGGAGCGGGGTGAAACATTTAAATACAGTCCATTGATTCTAGCTAGACCTTCAGCTCTCTTTGTGGACGATGTGATTGGAATCATTGCATTTTAAATTCCAGGTTCAGCCCCTAGTTCCTACCTGCGCCTAACAAAGTTGGTTATGCCATACCATACACTTACATAAAAGATTCTGTATTCTTCAGCTCAAACTTGCATGTTTTCTGTCTCATGGATTTCGGTTTGCGAAACTAAAAAGCCAAAGTGTACAACCTGAGAATAAGCCACCATCCCTCGTTTCACAATTGTAAATAATTGTCTTTTCAGTTCCATCCGTCTTATCCAGAGCTAAATTACACTTCATTATACACAAATATCAAGAATTAGTTCAAATGCATTTGAGTTGAGTTATCATTTTCAAATAGATATTTATTAGACTATTTTGATAAATAGCAAGTTATTCCAAATCATTATATTCAAGTACATAATGTTATTGATCGGATTATGCGCTAATCATCCTCTTGCTGATACAAAGTATTCAGGATGATTGTAATAAATTCTTCACGCTTTCCTGTTGGTGTGTTATTATATCGAACCGTATACTTACAGTTCCTGTACATGCAGTTATTACTAAAGCCTTGAGATTACATACTGTACGTTACGCATATTCCCGTCTAATTGTTTCCTCTGGGATCTTTATTGATAGTTTTCTACGGTGATCCACATCACTGCCTTTTATGATTTGGTAATGTTTAGTTATGCTGCTGTCATCGTATGAGCCAGGGGCCAAGCCTCATACCTCTTGATACCATCTACCTTATATTTACGAGTCACTTCCGGTACGCCGCATGGCATATTTCATTTGCGTTGATGGTTATTTGTTCGTCACTGATGTGCATCTGAACAAGAGCGGGCGAAAGACGCCGAAACAGCCAGTTATTTGGTATGCATACTGTGGGGCTGCATTTTTTTTCCGTTCTTTGTTTTCTGTTGGTTATTAATGTTCGCTGCTGGTCTCTTACGTAAATATCTCTCTCTCTCTCTCTCTCTCTCTCTCTCTCTCTCTCTCTCTCTCTCTCTCTGAAGTTTGTATGTGATAATGATATATAGCATAAAGGTTTTGGTGTTAAGTGGTAATATTCGGAAATGTGCAATATAGAACAGGTTTTAATTGTTATGGGAAAGTTAATATGTCATCATTTCCATGTACCTGACAGAGAGAAATTACGGTTTTAATTGAGAAAAAAAAAATTCATATATTTTCTAGCAACAGCTATTCTAAGTGAAAGACTCAGAACAAATTTTGATGAAAACATTTGATGTCATAATTTTTTTCCATTTCAAAAACCTGCATTTTCCCATTTCTATGCTAATGCAGATAAAAGCATTAGCAGGTCGTCTCTTGCTTGCCCGAGTGGTCTTGGGCGGGTTCTTTCTCCTGGAGCCGTCCTGATAAATGGATTTTAACAAACTGGAATGCACCGGGGGATTTACGAGTGGAACTTGTGTTTTTTTTTTTATATCTTGCGTGTCGGGTAATATAGAACTACCCCTCTCCCCACAACTTTGGGATTTTGAAGAAGCTATCACCAAATCCCTTGGTTGGTTGACTGAACTTAACATACAGTAGTATCTTGTTTCTGTTGAGATATTAGCGCATAGATGAGCAAATGTAAATAACCTTGCTATTATCTTAAGTTAGTTAATTAAGCATTCCTCTATGCTCAGGGTGATTTTTTTTCCAGCAAATAGACTAAAAGTAACATGGGTGAGCAAAATGTAACTTTTGACCTCTACATTGAAAAGAGTACCCCTCCTTACTTGGCGGCTAACTTACCTCTGGAAAACAATCAGGTTGTCAAGTAGGTCATGAAAACTCAGGGAAATTAGTAGATTATGGTTTTCTGTGAAACTCATAGGCAGTGAAAATCCAGCACACAGGCAACAGAAAAAGAGAAGATGATTTGTTGGATCTGACCCCAGTTTTTACATAAAGATATAAAGGCGTATAGATATGATTCTAATCATTATGTTTCGTACGAACAGTAGATATCTTTCATTTTTTAGTATTTCAAATTTCATGTTAACGTTTACTGTATGAAGGAAAACAGTGGTGTTGGCCAGTTCCTTTCTTCAGTAAATCGTAGATTGTAGTGTTTTAAATGGGGCCATGTTGTATACAGTACATGTCATTTCAGAAGTTAAAGGAGTAATACAATCATCAGATTGTAATGGAGTAGTAACTTGAAAAACATGGACCTGTAGCCTGGTAGTGCTGGCAGTGCACCTAACACGTTACACTGTAGGCATTGCTAAAAGGTCTTTGCAGCATTCCTTCGGTACCTAACTGCAATTAGTTTTATATCTATCTACTTTACCTCTATTCTTTCTTCATTTCTCCCGTCTTGCTGTCCAACTTCTTTTAACTTTTACCTCATGGATTAACTTAGACTTTTACCCTACATACACTTGGACGCTAAATGGTCTCAAACGCCCCAACTCCAGACTATTTGGCCCAAAATCATAATCCAGTCCAATAAAATTAATATTCTGATAATATTCTATAGATTCGAACCATTGCTATCCGTATAAATGAAGATATTTACCCAAAGTGAATTGGTCTCCTGGATCGAAATAACATCAGTTTCTTTGTGCAATCTTGGCTAGAGCTTGATATGAATGACATTTTCAGGTCGGAGTTTTTTTTTCTTTTATGAACGCAAACTTGGTATTCGTTCAGGATTATTTAGATTTGATTAATTACCTAAAGTAAATACACAAAGTCATGAGTAAACGCAGACAAAAAAAATCAATACAAAGAATTCAGGTATTTAAATCGAATACCGAAGTAATATTATTATCACTATTTATTACCATTACTAGCCAAGCTACAACACTAGCTGGTAATGCGGATACTACAAGCCCAAGGGCCCCAACAACAGGGAAAGCAGCTCACACCTGAAAAGAAATAGAGAAATAACGAATAAATTATATAAGAGATGTATTAATAACATAATATTAATGCCACACACACACACACACTCTCTCTCTCTCTCTCTCTCTCTCTCTCTCTCTCTCTCGTCTTAAAACGGTCTGTTAGATAACAGAATTCTAAGACCATTTCAATGAAGACGTCTGCCAACATATCACTTGACACTTGAATATTCACCGTCGTAAGCCAGAGCTGATTGCCGCCGAGTGAGCTTCTTCACGTGCATTGCCTGTAGTCGATAAGATGCTTCAAGTGCCTGACAAATATAAGGTAACGTCATTGACGAGAATGCTAGATGTGTATGTCTGTGGGTGCTTAAGTTGAATGGGGAAGGCGAAGTAAGTTTAATGCTACTTTATCGAGTGTTCGTATCTGGAGTGTATATTTATCTAAGTGAACATATATGTGTATATTTATATAGAGTCTATCCGTGACAGAATTCAAACCTACTTTATGCCTCTGAATTGATTTATAACTAGACAAGAAGACTTATTGGCTGTATTTGCAGTATGTATATATATATATATATATATATATATGTGTGTGTGTATAGTGTGTGAGCATATATAGTTGTTAATTTGTGTGTTTCCTCTTTATATTTCTATTCTTTCTAATATTAAGTAACAAATACTTTGTAATAACGAATTAACTTTACCTTAGTAATAGCATTCACCATAAGGAAATTATATATAAAAAGGCATCGAGCCTATGTGTTTGGGTTAAAACAGAAATGACAGTGATTTAGACATTAAGCCATCAAGGGATCTATTATTCAGAAGGTAAAGAATAAATATTAACATATTAGTTTTACCTTTTTAGAGTGCTAGCCTCATTGAGTGCGGGGTTACGAAATTACTAGCATTATTAGTAACTGTTTATGTAATAGGGTTTCCGGTTTCGACTTTAGAATCATATAGTATATCCTACCTATAACAGATCTCTCTCTCTCTCTCTCTCTCTCTTTGGCCTACCGTCCGTAATCAGGCTTAATCATGCCCTAATTTCTCTTCTAACTTAACCATGCAGACCTGACCAACTTAATCTCTACTCCTACACGGGGCCTCCCCCTTCTC
>NC_090765.1:9843868-9851368 GCF_036898095.1 Palaemon carinicauda | reverse complement strand
GTAGGCTTAGGTAACTTACTTGAAACTTCCCTGACACTCAATCCATGGGACGGGAGTCAAACTCCCTCAAACCACATCGTTTTCATTTTGGTCCGTTACTTCACTGTTCTTCTGATCTAGGTATGTGAAGGGGTTTGGGCTGCATGTGTACCTGCTGAATGATCAACAGCCATTGTTCGTCCCTTCCTGGTCCTACCTTAGGTGGAGAAGCAGCTTTTTTGGTGTCGATCATATGTATAAATGGTTAGTCTATCTCACATTACCCTTCCCTTTGAATCAGCCGCTCATGAACGACCTTCAAAACCTTCATCTTATAAATGCTAAGTTCACCCGTAGCACCTCTTCACTTGCTGATCAATTTTAAGTGATCTGTCGGAAGAGCAGTCTTCATAAGCTGCCTCCTGGTCATGTCTACAGAACTGAAACCAGAAGCCCCTGCTACTCCACGGTTACACCGGGAGGCCCTTTGATAACATTAAGAAAGAAGAAACGGTGCCTTATCAGCGACACTTAAGTGTTAATGGCTTCCCTTCATAGGAGGGGATTTCCTTTTATCTCGGCCACCCTCACCTCATGGCCCTCTGTCACATATTCTCCAGGGTGGAATGAAATTCTCAATGGGGGTACGATTTCATGGGGATGTAGGCGGGGGGAGAGGGGTGTTTAGACCACGTGTCTTTTGTAAAAGTAAAGTGGATATGGCATATGTGCTGATTATCTCTTTTTTTATTTGAATTTGTTATGATGTGATGCTCACCCAGCCTAAAATGGGTTTCTTTATAGATGAGAATTTAAGATTTTCTAACTGTAAAAATGTTAACAATCTAGGTTAGAGAACAGAAGTTAACTTACCCCTAGATGAAATAAATCCATTAGCCATATCCATGTAAGTAGACTGAAAAATAGTCAAAAAAGAAAAAAAAAAAGAAACGTCCAGGTCTTTATCTGTGCTCAGAAGTCTCAAGTATCCTCCTGATTTTGTTTTTGTTTTATACTTACCTTCTTTCTTCTCAGTTTAGTCTTTCTTTCTTCTTATCTTCCTCCTTCCTTCAGTTGGATAGACCAACTTGGGTATTCCGACGTGAGTTTTCAATTAATTTACTTTATCTGACAATTTGTTTGGTGCATAAGAAGTTCCTGGTGATACGCAGAGATGGCCGTCAGGAAACTTCTGCTTCTGCTGATTTTGTCTCTTTTGCTCCACTGATGTTTTCTAGATTCTCCTTCATTTTCTCTTGTGATTTTCTTGTCTCTAAAAGTGAGTTGGAGATTATGCTTGACGTTTACTGTCAAACTTTTTCTCATTGCTGCCATTTATTGTAACGTTGTGCTTGCTTATAACTTTTGTTCCTGATGTTATATTTGCATCTGCATATTCACTGGTTTATATCTCCTGAGAAGGATAAAAACAGAAAGAAATTTTAAGACGTGTGCAAATTAAAATAAATCTGACCCTATTAAAGGAAAGCATAACATGAAAGGTTACATTTTAAACATGAGATTCTAATTGTTATTGAAAACCATACGACTTGAAACAAAATATACTCGCAGATTTTTTCCAGCACTATAAACAAAACACAAAAGCTAGAGCCTCCTTGCGCCGGGTGTTTTTGTCTTATCCTTAAGGCATTGTCAAAGTATCTTATCTCGGTAATGTCCCGAGAGTTTAGACGTTTGTCAAAGCATCTGGCTTTGACAATATCTTGAAAATAAGCCTAGAGATCTAAGAACCCGGCGAATCTTTTTGCCTCGGTGCCATACGCTTTATATTTGTGTCCTTAACGTTTCTCTTTGTTGAAAATGAACTCATCTTTTCATATTATGTATATGTAATATTCAAATATACTTATTATGAATTTTACTTAAATTGTTGAATACTTGTTTAAAATTATTTTCAAAAACTTCATTTATATGTGTGTACGTATTTTATGAAAATACTTACGATGTTTGATGCGCCATAGAAATAGGTATTGATTACGGTGAAAAATGGATATTAATAAATAAAGCAAGACTGCACATTATAACAGCAGTTAATTATTTACGAATAAGTTATTTGAATGATTTATTGAAATCTTCCATAAATTACATAGCAATACTAACGCATTACATTATTATTAATACTAATGTTATTTTTATTGTAATTATCTTTATGTTTGTTATTTACAAAAGTAATCTTAGCAGCACTGCGATACGGTCTGAAACTTGCAAGATGGTTATGACCACGATAATATTAGGTCAAATTCTGAAGGAAAATAATGTGGACTGGATTTAAGGTAATAGATACAAGATGCTAAATATAGAAAGTATTAAATTGCCTATCAATGCCTTACATAAATACACACACATACACACACACACACACATATATATATATATATATATATATATATATATATATATATATATATATATATATATATATATATATATATATAATATATATATGTTTATATAATATGTATATGTATATGTGTGTGTATGTATATAAATAGATATATTTATATATATATATATATATATATAGAGAGAGAGAGAGAGAGAGAGAGAGAGAAGAGAGGAGAGAGAGGAGAGAGAGAGAGAGAGAGAGATGAGAGAGAGAGAAGCGAGGAAGTCAAATTTTTTACCGATGTATGTTTCCAAGTTCTTCAATTTACTTTCTGTCAATAATTCTTAAGTTTTCTTTCAGAGAGAGAGAGAGAGAGAGAGAGAGAGAGAGAGAGAGAGAGAGAGGAGAGAGAGAGAGAGAGAGAGAGAGAGAGATGAGAGAGAGAGAGAGGAGAGAGAGAGTGTGTGTGTGTGTGTGTGTGTGTCAAATTTTAAACCTATGTACATGTTTCCAAGTTCTTCAATTTACTTTCTGTCAATAATTCTTGAGTTCTCTTTCAGGAAGAAAGGGGGAAGTTAATTTTTAATCTATTCAGATGTTTTCAAGTCCTTCAATTTGGTTTCCGTCAATGATTTTTAAGTTCCCTTTCCGATTTTCCCTTTGAGAAATGTTTGCGACAGAAATATGATTGGGAATATGAAACAAAGCTTATCTTATTCAGGAGCATCGTTGGGATTCTGGTATAAGAAATCTGCTTTGCATCGTGCTCAATGACAGAGTAATATATACCATAGTCTACTATTGTTTGGCGACTTTTATTTACATATTTTCATATACCAGAGTGTTATGTTACTAAGCTATAACTCTCAGTAAGCTAATGTAATTAGCGATTCGGTTACTTGGATACTTCCAGTCCGGCAGGATTACCATAAGTAAATAATTCGTCTACATTTATTTTTTCAATGCTGTCCACTCCATGCTTCATTTTTTAAATGGCTGTCATTACCATTGTATATGTATATCCGCCATATGATACATACCATATTCACGTATACTTAACATAGGATGTTGTCGTTGTTTTCGAGCGATTTTTACTTCTATATTTCAACAAAATTTCTCCCATTTTTCATGGTAATGCACGAAGAGGGTGTGCAAATAATAAGTACTCACTTTTTTGCCACATAGGCAGTCTCATTAATTTTTAATGTGTAAATTGTATCAAACAAGTATATCTATCCTTTTATTCCGTAACATATTTTGTAAGAGAAAAATATGAATTTAATTACCAGGATTTCCATAATCATTTTAATCAAAGTTTTTTGTTGGTTTGCCATTTGTTTGAAATAGGTGAAGGTTTGCAAATATTACTGTGCTATACTAAAGCATACGTAAATTTAATTAATCATTTGGTAAAAAATAATTTGTTTAATATGGGTCAACACGGTTTCGTACCTGGAAAAAGTACACAGACCCAACTGATAGCAACACTATGAAAACATATACAATAATATGATAAATGAAAAAGACACAGATGTGATCTATCTAGATTTTGCAAAAGCCTTTGACAAGGTAGACCATAACATATTGGAGAAAAAAATGAGAAAGCATAATATTGTGGGAAAGATAGGAAAATGGGTAAAAGAATTCCTGCAAAAACAGAAAACAGATAGTGGTTGCAAATGACGAGAAATCAGATGAAGCCCAGGTAATATCTGGTGTGCCCAAGGTACGGTATTAGCTGCACTGCTATTTGTTATTATGATCTCAGACATAGACTGTGATGTTGAAAACTCCGTAGTGAGAAGTTTCGCCGATGACACAAGAATAAGTAGAGAAATTACTTGTGATGAAGATAGGAACTCACTACAAAGAGATCTAAACAAAATATATGAATGGGCGGAGATAAATAGGATGGTATTTAACTCCGATAAATTCGAGTCAATAAATTATGGAAACAGAGAAGGAATGGTGTATGCATACAAGGGACCTAATAATGAGACAATCACAAACAAGGAAGCAATTAAAGACCTTGGTGTAATTTTAAATAGGAATATGTTATGCAACGACCAAATAGCAACATTGTTGGCTAAATGTAAAGCAAAAATGGGAATGTTATTCAGACACTTTAAAACAAGAAAAGCTGAACACATGATTATGCTTTTACAAAACTTATGTGCGTAGTACACTCGAGTACTGCAATGTGATATGGTACCCACACTACCAAAAGGATATTGCGCAAATAGAGAGTGTACAAAGGTCCTATACTGCTAGAATAGAAGAAGTTAAGGACCTTGATTACTGGGAAAGACTGCAATTTTTAAAACTATACAGTCTAGAAAGGAGAAGAGAACGCTACATGATAATACAAGCATGGAAGCAAATAGAAGGAATTGCTGAAAACATCATGGAGCTTAAAGTATCAGAAAGAGCAAGCCGAGGTAAATTAATAGTGCCAAAAAGCATTCCAGGTAAACTGAGAAAGGCGCACAGGACATTAATCCACTACGCACCAGCATCGATAATGCAGCGACTATTTAATGTGCTGCCAGCTCATCTAAGAAACATATCAGGAGTGAGCGTAGATGTGTTTAAAAATCAGCTCGATAAATACCTAAGATGCATCCAAGACCATCCAAGACTGGAAGATGCAAAATACACCGGAAGATGTATTAGCAACTCTCTGGTGGATATACGAGGTGCCTCACACTGAGGGACCTGGGGGAACCCAAACAAAAAATAAGGAAATAAGGTAAGGTAAGGCTCTCTCTCTCTCTCTTCTCTCTCTCTCTCTCTCTCTCTCTCTCTCCTCTCTCTCTCTCTCTCTCTCTCTCTCTTTATACAGAATACCCTAGCATTGCGACCATTCATGCCTAAAGGTTTTTGTGACTGTCTGAGATGTGATCAGTCTTCATTCGTCATTTTTTCATTTGTTGTTTCTGGCCGTTTTCTTTTTTTGAAATCTTTACAACATTTGAATTTGACGTGTGCACTACGTGACCTTGCTTTGCGCAGGTGTACGCTTAAGCATTCGTCATAGCTCGTGAATTATAGTTTCTTATTCAATATAGAGCGATGTTATTGTTTGGAATTTAAAAAATCGTATCGAATTAATTTAGAATTCGCAGACGATTTCATTTGTAACGAGGCCAGATTTAAAGTAATTTTCTTGACTAAAGCTGTAGGAATACTCATCAGCTAGATGTGACCCAGAGTAAAGTCAGTGCTTAATGTGTATGTTTGTTTGGTCTTGCGCAAATAAGCGTCATTGGTAAATCAGTGTCCAGTCAGTCACTACGTTAACATATATATATATATATATATATATATATATATATATATATATATATATATATATATATATATATATATATATATATGTATATATATATATATGTGTGTGTGTGTGTGTGTGTATGTGTGTGTTTTATAGCATACATATGAATACATATATATTGATATATATTATACGGTATATATATATTATGTATAGAAAACCTCTGAATAAGGAATATATATATATATATATATATATATATATATATATATATATATATATATATATATATATATATATATATATATTCATATAAACGATCTACGCAACTCATGGCTAACTAGTCACCATTAAGTAATTCTGCAAATCTTTTACTTTTCTATTGAACTGATTTTCTACTTTAACTAAACAAGCATCTTAAATACAAGTATGATCATTTCTCTGCGTGTGGTTATGTGTAAATACGTGCATGCATAATTAATAAGGGAACCCAAATGTTCTGTGCACTTACAAGATTGTGGTTCTTTCACTGTTACAGAAATATCATCAGAGATGCGCTGTTGTTGTTGATTCTTTTTAGGTAAATACAGCTATTATACTGTGCAATTAAAATGCAAATTATCTTACTACTACCATTTTAAAGAGCAAGGCATTCTAAAATATTTGAATGTTCACCAAAGGATATTTATACTCGGAAGTGTATTGATTACCTTAAATGCTAAATCATGAACCAAATATCAAGCAATTAGAGCCAAGTCCAAGTCACCCTCACATTTATCATATTATATAATTGACTTATTTAGGCTAATACTGAAAATGTCATTTTATCATTGGATTAACTTCTCAAAAGCAATTATGTACTTTTTAAATGGAGCACCTTACTATAATTTTGTATAACCTCGAGAAAATTTTATTTGCTAGTATCTTATTTTTTTTTTACTAATTAATTTATTTTCATCGGATAAATGTTTACTGTTAATTATTTTTCATAATGTATACTGTGATTATATGCTATCAAAGTAATTTCCTATCATTTAAATTGAAATGCTGATTATATTTTCATATAAAACGAATTTCGCTACCTTCCGAACTAGTTTTTATATATACAGTATATTGTTACTTTTCCTACACTTTGACAGTTGTTTTTTATCGTGTTATTTTATATATCTAATTGGCCTAAAACCTCTCTTGGTGAGAGAAAGGCTTCACATTCTCCATTGCACATCTTCATTCCGATATAAACCGGCAAATGTAGATTGTGCTCTTTGGTAGTTCCATCACCATCAACCATTCATCACCATCTGTCACCATACATCATCCATAGCTTCTCGCAATTCCACTTCCAGAAAACTGTATTTTGTACTTTCATATCTGAAGCTGAGTTTCACATGTGATGGAAATATGTTTCCTACAATTTTATTAGGAAACAGCCTATTCGAATTTGAGGTTGAACTTATGATTTTAATATGTAACTTGATATACATAATTAGCAGGGGGTAAAATACACAATAAGATAAATATATATATATATATATATATATATATATATATATATATATATATATATATATATATATATATATATATATATATAGTTGAATGGTCAGGGCACCAGCCACCCGTTGAGATACTGCCGCTAGAGAGTTATGGGGTCCTTTGACTGGCCAGACAGTACTACATCGGATCCTTCTCTTTAGTTACGGTTCACTTTCCCCTTGCCTACACATATACCGAATAGTGTGGCATATTCTTTACATATTCTCCTCAGTCTTCATACACCTGACAATACTGAGATTACCAAATAATTCTTCTTCACCCAAGGGGTTACTGACTGTAATTTATTCAATGGCCACTTTCCTCTTGCTAAGGGTAGAAGAGACTCTTTAGCTTGATAAGCATT
>NC_090765.1:9813868-9828868 GCF_036898095.1 Palaemon carinicauda | reverse complement strand
CTGTTAACGAAGAAAATAAAAATCCTGACGTCATGACTTGATAACAAACTGTTCTTATCTCTAATTCAATTCCTCGGGCACTTAATGGCTTGCTTGACGTCCATCCGAAGGCGAAAATGATAAATCACGGCTTTTATCTCTGGACATCATTATATGTCATTTTATTCTCTTAATGATAGTTTAGCCTTTAGGTAGACGCCAGTTTGAAAGTCCGCTTGTCTACAGTTGTAATAAACGCCAGAATGAAAAAAAATCCCGATTTCCTTTCACGGTTCCACATCAACTGCGTCTCATTAATCATCATTACTCACCTCACAATCTCCTCATTATCCCTCTTGCCTGAGTCTACAAAGGCTAGAAGAGCCGAATGGTGATGATGAGGAGGAAGAAGAAGAGGAGAAACAGTGAGAAATAATGAGTTGGGGAGGTCGAGGTGGGGGTAGGTTAAGGGAGGAAAGATATGCTATTAAAAAAATGGAATCGAAAACGCCTTATAGATACTTTGAACGGGTGTCTGATATCCAGTATGGTATGGAAAGGAATATGGTAGGAGGCAGGAGGGGGGGGGGGTTGTTAAAAAGGAAGGGAAAGGTATAGAGGGAGGGGGAAAGCCATCCAGAAGACGGATGACACTGAATGGTCCCCACGCAATCCGCGAAGATGAGTCCTCAGCGCGAGCAATCCTTTAGGGCCCCATCTCTGCCAAGCCAAGTGACTCAGCATCGAATCTCCCATTAGGAGACGATGACAAAGTGATCCAATCCTTCATTCCGTTCGCTTACTATGCCCGCCGAGTAGAAGGGATAGAAAGGAGGGGAAATGGGAGGGGGAGGGAGTGATCATCCATGTCTGGTTCTCCCGGGAGTCCTATATATCCTGGCGGATAGACCGTAGAATCTATGGGACGCAAGGCGTCTTCCATCTCCCTGCAGAACTTGAATTGGAGATATTCCGACTGCCAGCCAGAATGTTTTAGCATCGTTGTTTGGGAACATCTAGGGAGTCATTTTCCTCTATATTTTGGAAGGGATAGATAGAAAGATATACAATGATATCAATTTATGAATGGAAGTTTGCAGTGTAAGTACAGTAGCTGTTTCTTGGGGTCATTATCAATTTTAATTCAAGATGATAGTTAACATTGTTAGCATTCACTTACCTGGTGTGGGAAGTTATTAGTACATCTGTTCTTATGATGATGATGAAAAATATCTTTGAATAAAAAAAATATATATATATTATAGATTTTTCATCGTTCTCGGTTTCTTTTTTTTTATGTAAATAGAATGTTACAAAAGCAAAGGTCATCTGCACAAATGTTTACTTGATACCTTCTAAGAACTGCAAGCCCACATGTCATAAGCCCTTCGACAGTTCAGATAAAGATTGCAAATCTTCACCTCGTTTGTTGCTTGGACGTCAGGACTCGTTTATCTCTTTCCATGTGGTAAGACTCGTATATGAATATGTTATTTTATACTTAAGGATTTGCATGATGGAAGACGCTTAGGGAGAGATGATGGTCGGTCGGCAACGCCTTCTTTCCTCAGCTTTAACGAGGCCGAAGGTGAATGATTCAGCAAATCATCCAGTCATGGTTGTTATCTGTTCCTTTAGGTGCATTGATGTCGTGGTGATTCAGTCATTACTCAAGAACAGTAGCGCCTTGAGGGGGTGAGGAGGAGCTCTTTCTGTTTTATTTGTTGTTTTATGTTTTTAACTTTTATATGAGTGTGTGTGTGTGTTTGTGCACACGCCATTGCTCAAGACTCTCATGCCACCGTAAGTGGACAAACTTTATTGATGAAACTTGGTTTTCTTGCAGTGTTAAGTAATACCTTTTGTCTGCTAATAAAGGTAGCTCTTATGCCACACATGTCCCTTTTATATGTATATGCGCGTATCTATCTATCTATCTATATATATATCTATCTATGTATATATATAATATATATATATATATATATATATATATATATATATATATATATATATATATATATATATATATATATATGCATGTACTGTATATTAGTTCGTTAGGCTGCTCTTATCTAACCTAAGCGATGAGCTTGGAGCCTCGTCTGCAGTTGATCGTTGCAAAATTGGAAAAGCATTGGCCTACTTACTTCATCTTATTACTCATTGCATATCTAGGTTCAGTGTTAAAGGTCTAGGTTTGCGTCACTAGGTCCGTGGCTTGTTCCCAATCCTCTGCTCATCAGCAGACCCAGTTCCCTAAGGTAAAAGGGTCTATATATATATATATATATATATATATATATATATATATATATATATATATATGTGTGTGTGTGTGTGTGTGTGTTTGTGTGTGTGTGTATATACGTATGTGTATAAGTGTGTATGATGTGTACTTAGTTATCAGTACATATATAACCATGAATTTAGTTTGTTCATTGTTATTATTTCCGTATCTAATAACTCATTTATTTTTCCATTTGAAAGTTCATATGACCGAGGCCTGCCTGTCATAACCCTAGAGATTTTGATTTATTTAGACAATTTGTTTCGTTGTGTGTTTATGTATCTGCCAAGCGGTGGAAGGAATGTCATTATTTTCGCCAGTCAGAACCATACTGTGGTACCCTTCCATTGTTTTTTTTTTTTTTTTTTTTTTTTTTCTTTTGTTTTCGTATTTTTTGTGGTATTTTTTAAAATTTTGGTGCCTTTTCATTTTTATTTCTAAAAATTTTTGTTTTGTACATGTCTATTTTAATTGTATTTTATCTATTTCTTTTTATGATAATGATTCAATTTTTTTTTTTTTTTTCATTTACAATGTTATTCAGATATTATTATTGGGTAAATATCTTCATGTATTTTTTTACTTAAATATTTTCATCTGGAATATCTATGCAAAAGACTAATTTTTACGTTATCTTAAGATCTGCTCTCTCTCTCTCTCTCTCTCTCTCTCTCTCTCTCTCTCTCTCTCTCTCTCTCTCTCTCTCTCTCTCTCTCTCTCTCAGTAGGAAAGGAGATTCCGATATCCGAACCGTATATTCCTGCCTCCTGCTTCCGCACCAATATCTTCTTCTTTATGCCCCATAAAGATAGAAAAAAAGAACTCTGAAACCCATTAATAAAGCAAGTAATTGATTTTCCTTACCTTTATAAATAAATATCAAAATATAAATCTACAGGTTCATGTATTTTGCCCTCGGATCATTAACGTTGCTTTGCGTCTCCTAAGAAAAAAAAAAAAAAGAAATTCTTCCACCATTTAAGAAATAGCATATAATCCTTTCTCTGCTATAAGAGGTCGAAACTCCTATTCGTAAATCATGAATTTATGACCCTTAAAATTTCCATTGGCTTTATTGCTTTGCTGTTATAATTCTCCACCTCTCGCGTTCCATCGAGGTCGCGTGCTGGCGCTTGCGATTCATTACCGAAAATACAAGCTTTTGCTTTTTAGGTTGGAGACATTACCATTAATATTTTTTCCCTTAGTTCCTTTTTTCATTTTCTTTCTCTTTTTTGCCTGACTTCTGGGAGTGCTATAAGGCCGAGGAGTGACTTAGTAAAGTTTCTTTCTGCAATGAATAGTATTTTATAATGTTTTATTTCACTCGTGCTGTTTTTTTCACACCTTTTACACGCCATTTTATATATCAATGAAACGTTTAACGTTTAACTTTTAATTTATGTTAAAGTTCAATTAACATGTAATTCTGTGCAGAAGTTCATGATATAGCAATACGGTACACATCACAATGTGTTATCTAAGCAGTTTATTCTCCTTGAAAAAATAAAGATGTCATTCAACCTACACGGAATATAGCTAACGTTTGGTATGTGAAAGCAATTGGCAACAATAACAAAGACAACAACGCCGATAATGATAATTATTATTGTAGTAAGGTTATAAAAAGAAAGATTTTTCACTAACAATAATTATAACCAATCAATGTAATCTAGTTATCCTAGATTATTAACAAAAGACAAAAATAAAGAAAACATATATTAATCTGTCATTTTCTGTAATGATAGTAAATGGGATTTAATATTACCACAAATCTTTACCAGTTATTGGGATCGGAACGAGATCTCTTCAAATGAAAGGCGAGAGGGCTACTAATTGGCTTAACAACGCTTTAGTACCCTTGGCTTTCGCTTAAAAGAGTTCTAGGTTTTTATTTGAATTTAGTCATGAATTTTGGACATTATAGCTGGGACCGGAGAGGCTGTTCAGAACCAATGCTAGATTTGGTATTATAATGATGGAGAAATATATTTGTTTTGAAAACTTCATTGTGTTGACGTACATCGCTGACGATAATAATAATAATAATAATAATAATAATAATAATAATAATAATAATAATAATAATAATAATAATAATTATTATTATTATTATTATTATTATTATTATTATTATTATTATTATTATTAATAGCAGATGGAAATCACGTGAGGCAGCTGTGCAAAAACTTATCAATATACAATTAAAAACTAAGTAAATTCATTTAGTAATTTTTATTTACAAGGGAACGAGAAATTCTTCTATTTTTTTATTTATTGGTTTTATTTTCCTTCTCATTTCATGTTGATATTAATGACAGGATTAATGTCCAAATTGCAATAAAAAAAGTCAGAATATCATATGTATTAATAGGGGGACTGCCTGTTGCAATAATGGCATCCATTTCATAATCCTTAGTTATTCCTAGGTTAACTCAGAATTTAATCAATTTTCTTTTTAGAAAAAGAAATAATAATAATGCAATAATAAAAAATAGCTTTATTTTGTTAACTCTAGTAATGTATGTAATGGAGTGTGAGCACATTGAAGTGGTGTGATTTTAGTATGAGCGTACAAAATTACGAATGGTACTATTACCAGGCCAGTTAACGTATTGTTAGTACATTATAGTCATTACTACGTTTACTTAAAGTTTGTCCTTTAGTTTGATATAACTAGCAGGTAATGTTTGAGCGTGTAGCAACAGACATTAATAAATGTGTGTTTTCTTTTATAAGTTTGTGCATTTTTTTTTCCTTTTTTTTTTTACCAGCTTAGTTTTCTGTTAAATTATTTTCCCAAACACTGGTCGATCCCTATTTCATTAGGTACTTTCACTTCTGTCCACTAGAAATATGAAACTTTACTGAATTTCTTCTGTGAAATTATTTTGATTACAAGAAAGGTAACTTTTTTTGACGAATTTTGTGAATTGTGTAAATAATTAATGTAGGGTTTCACTCTAATGAAGCCTTTTATAGCTCGTCGAGGGCTACCGTCATGACTGTATATATTGTGAAGAAGCTACGAACGCTAATCCATAACTTTTTATTTTTGCTCTATCTCTCCTTCAGAGCTGCGACGCACGCCAGTCGACTTGCAACTAAGTACCCAACTCATTGTTCAAGTCAAAGGATTTTAAAGGAATGCATTCATACCACCATCACACCTCGTCCGGTTATGGCTTGAGCAGGCTCTGAGAGAGAGAGAGAGAGAGAGAGAGAGAGAGAGAGAGAGAGAGAGAGAGAGAGAGAGAGAGAGAGGACATTCTTTTAAGTAAGAGAAACTAACCTGACAATGGCCATTCTCATTCCTAAATCTCACATTTTCCCCTTAAAGGCAAACCAAAGAAAAAATCTCTGAGACTGTCACAGATTCCACGTTAATGTTGTTAGAGAAACTTTATGTGAATCAAGTTCAGTGGATGGAAAGAAGAGAAAGAGGTGGGGGTAGATGAGACAAAGGGAGGGAGGGGGGAGATGAAGGTGTTTTTCAAAAGTCTATACGAGGAATCGAGTCACGAATGCTTGAACTACGTTTCGTCTTACACGAATGGAAAAAAATCCTTTGCATTCACCCTTGAGCTTTTCGATTCATTTGGCTTCCAGTTGCCATGTTTTCATTTTTTAAGGTAACAACCTCCTCTCTCTCTCTCTCTCTCTCTCTCTCTCTCTCTCTCTCTCTCTCTCTCTCTCTCTCTCTCTCTCTCTCTCTTCCAATACTTATCTCACTGAGGATTCACAAATGTATTTATTTTTATAAGCTGGGTATTAGGTATATAGGTTACAGTTTGAGAATCAGCTCTGTTTGATTTGTCATTCTTTCTATAATCTAGAGGTAACACGCCAAGTGATATAATTTTCCAAACGTTTCGTTTTAATATATTTTATCAATATTTAATGGTATTTGTGTGCATTTGAGAGAGAGAGAGAGAGAGAGAGAGAGAGAGAGAGAGAGAGAGAGAGAGAGAGAGAGAGAGAGAGAGAGAGAGATTTTGGTGATGTCATTTGAGTTTTTAAGCCCGATTATACATTTGTTTTTAGTAATGGCCTGTTTTTTTTTTTTCACTTGTAACGTCTACAACAAATATAATACTGAAGAGATTCCGAGACTAAAATGGAAGGTATTTTTTTACGCGTGAGCCCGTTTACTCCCAATTGTTTCCATCATAGTCACTTAAACCTTTGGTACAGATATTTGGTGTTAATCTGCTAGGTACTCGTTCAAGGTCATATTCGAACGAAAGAGAGAGAGAGAGAGAGAGAGAGGAGAGAGAGAGAGAGAGAGAGAGAGAGAGAGAGAGAGCGTTTTTGTATTGGATTTTTGTAGTCATGAAATAGGGAACAGTAATTGAATCTCGTACCTTTTTAAAGGCCGAAGATAAAAAAGAATGACCTTTTTCGCCTGCTCTTGTATGAGGGTCATGTGCGGCCAGATATTGAATCATGTCTTTTTAAAATGGAAACAAGGGCACTTCTCTTCCACGTCATGTCTATCTTATGCATTTCTGATATCCTCTCTCTCTCTCTCTCTCTCTCTCTCTCTCTCTCTTCTCTCTCTCTCTCTCTCTCTCTCTCTCATCTACATAGATATCATTTTTGAGGATAGTAAGGATGTTGAATGAATTTATGCATAGATAGTTAGAATACTCCATTATTGCTGAGGAAGAATTGAAGCTATTATTTTAGTACAGTGGCCTCTTCAAAAAGGCTTCATGAGTGGGTCATTAGGCAAACCACACTATTCACATGAAATGTCTTTTGGCTCATTAACCTCTTATGTTCCAGCCAAGCACATTCAACTATTGTCATTGGGATTTCGATTTAGCTCTAAATTAATAGAAAAAAGGAAAAGCCGAATTCGGAGCGTCATAGGTTTTAAAAAACCCAAATCCTAATCTCAAGGAACCATGAATACAAAGTAAGGAAATTGTGATGCATGAAACGCTGGTTCTTTTGAAGTTATTGAATACTTAAAATGAATTTTTCTCCCCTTCGCTGTTTTTTGTTTATGTCCTTGGATTGCCTTGTTGAAAATCAGAACACTTGACTTTAAAAAAAAAGGAAAGGGGGAAAAATTGTAGGTTTAAGCGATTGTGGCTTGGGTGAAATGGATGGGTTTTGCCGAATGGGGAATTGGTAGGAGATCGTCGGTTTGAGGGGGTCGGTGGGGAATGAAACCAGGTGGGGAAAATCGTTTATTTTTGTGATGAATGGTTCAAGTGATCATTGCGGAAGAAAAAAGAAAATACTAAAGAAAACTTTGCTCTCAAGTTTTTTTTTTTTTTCTGACAAGAAATGGAGTTTTGTTGGAAGAAATTTTGAAATAATGGAACAGTTGATTGATGAAAGATGAAAGTTATATTGTGTTTTATCAAAGAATTTTGGCAGAAACAATATAACGCCATACTTTTATATATAACCTATATATAACTTTAATTCTCTTTAATACTCGATTACTGACTAACATAAATACATACATAATGCAAACGAGGCTCACCGATTGTGGTTCGCATCTAAGCATGGAATTTTTTACTTGATAGTTAGTCGATGGTTAGGGGACACAGACAAGCACCAGGAATGCCGGCACTGGGGTAAAACCTAGATCTCCAAAGACAAATGGGGAATGGAAAGGGGATGAAAATTAGATTAGGACTTAAAATTTTTCTATCAAGTTACATGGAATAACTGCTTTGATGAAAGCTATTCGGTGCCGTGAGCTTTCGTAAGATATCAGTAGCTAAAGCTTGAAAATGAGTTACAAAATAAATGCTTGATATTCGAAATTACATGGCCAAAACTTATGACTTGAATTTATCGACATACTCTTAATTATATTTTAACTTAAAAATGAAATTGGTTACTTGTTATAAACGTAGGGGTTTACTAAACTATTTTTTGTTTCAAGGGAAAAAAATACTTTGACTACTGGAGCTATGCTAGGTAGCGTCATTCTGACGAGAAATCAGGTTGGGTTACCTGTAATCTAAAAAATATCATTGTGTACTTTATTAGCAGTAAACACACATACATACAAGCGCGCGCGTGCTCGTGCACACACATCTCTCTCTCTCTCTCTCTCTCTCTCTCTCTCTCTCTCTCTCTCTCTCTCTCTCTCTATATATATATATATATATATATATATATATGTGTGTGTGTGTGTGTATTTATGTGTGTATATACAGTATTTATTGTAATAATGCGTGTTCCTTGTCATGAAGATTGTTATTGTTTTTACAAAATGCTTTCTTTTAAAAATCAGTGTTTGAAGCATGGTAACTAAGAGCATCAATTTTTTTTTTAATTATCGGTATGCATTCTTAGGTAATGTGACTTTAAAAGTATAACTCAAGATACATACCCTTCTCAATCGTAATGAAAATTGAAAAATAAAACTTATCATTGTTTTAACACCACTGGAGAAATATCTTTTTATTTAGATTATATGTCCGTATATCTTTTAGAAAATTTCGCCTTGAAAATTCACTTCTTCCTGTCTTATGTTGTTTGACTTTCTATTTGTAAGAAATGATAATAAGATTATTGAAAGCGAAACGTATAAAAAAATTATGTAACTGAGTAAATTTAGAATAGAGAGTTACAAAAATTAAACCTTTATAGGTACAATGAAAATTTACAGTATTAAAACAATAAATAGTACACCAAGAAGATTGGAATTTCACACTTTTTATATGGAAAAGAATACTCAATTTTATTAATTAATCTAAAAAATAGCAACAAAATATCTCAAATCAAATAATGCAAGTGTCAAGATGAGATGAAAATTGTGTAACCCCGAGCTTTGCATTAAAGTGCCACGTAGTGTCACTTAAGTTCTTACAACAAGCCTGGATAGTCACGATGGGATTACGTCAGGACCAAGGGATTAAGGAAGTTGTGAGGATCAAGAGACAGTTAAAGTCAGAGCAACTCTTGCAAAGGGAACTGCATTGTTAAATAAACGAAATTAAAATATGCATGTTTATTTATATGAAATCTACACACGCGCATTTATAATATATACCGCGAATTATTATTTTATAGATTCATTGCAGTTGCATTTTAAAAATTCCCAGATGAATTATAGAGAACAGATATTTCATATTTTATTTCACTTCGACAAAATCGCAAAATCTATTGAGATAATAATAGTTAAAGTAGTATGGCCTAGAAAATTGTGTAATGTATGTTGAATAGATGATAAATTGCTATATATATATATATATATATATATATATATATATATATATATACATACATATATATATGTATATATATACATGTATGTATATATATATATATATATATATATATGTATATTATACATGTATATATATATATATATATATATATATATATATATATCAAATAAGCCATATATATTTTTGATACATTAATGTCTGGATTCTCTTAACGACCTCGGGATCAGAGCCCCAGGCGAAATCACACAAAGACAAGAGCTTGGCTCCGGCCGGGAATCGAACCCTGGTCGGCAAGCCTGTATAGACAGTGACTAAGCCACTTGGCCACTTAGAAGGATAAAAGTCAATGACAATTCTTCTGTACTTATACCTGTCGAATTCAGGTATTTTGTACTTAGAATTGAAATCAACCCATCCTCACCATCGTAGCTAATTGGTAGTTTGTTACTTGGCATTCAATTAATGATAAATTTTGCACATTTTTACGTGTTTTTCATATTCAAATAAGCCATATATATTTTTGATACATTAATGTCTGGATTCTCTTAACGACCTCGGGATCAGAGCCCCAGGCGAAATCACACAAAGACAAGAGCTTGGCTCCGGCCGGGAATCGAACCCTGGTCGGCAAGCCTGTATAGACAGTGACTAAGCCACTTGGCCACGAAGAAGGATAAAAGTCAATGACAATTCTTCTGTACTTATACCTGTCGAATTCAGGTATTTTGTACTTAGAATTGAAATCAACCCATCCTCACCATCGTAGCTAATTGGTAGTTTGTTACTTGGCATTCAATTAATGATAAATTTTGCACATTTTTACGTGTTTTTCATATTCAAATAAGCCATATATATTTTTGATACATTAATGTCTGGATTCTCTTAACGACCTCGGGATCAGAGCCCCAGGCGAAATCACACAAAGACAAGAGCTTGGCTCCGGCCGGGAATCGAACCCTGGTCGGCAAGCCTGTATAGACAGTGACTAAGCCACTTGGCCACGAAGAAGGATAAAAGTCAATGACAATTCTTCTGTACTTATACCTGTCGAATTCAGGTATTTTGTACTTAGAATTGAAATCAACCCATCCTCACCATCGTAGCTAATTGGTAGTTTGTTACTTGGCATTCAATTAATGATAAATTTTGCACATTTTTACGTGTTTTTCATATTCAAATAAGCCATATATATTTTTGATACATTAATGTCTGGATTCTCTTAACGACCTCGGGATCAGAGCCCCAGGCGAAATCACACAAAGACAAGAGCTTGGCTCCGGCCGGGAATCGAACCCTGGTCGGCAAGCCTGTATAGACAGTGACTAAGCCAGGGAATCGAACCCTGGTCGGCAAGCCTGTATAGACAGTGACTAAGCCAGGCTTGCCGACCAGGGTTCGATTCCCGGCCGGAGCCAAGCTCTTGTCTTTGTGTGATTTCGCCTGGGGCTCTGATCCCGAGGTCGTTAAGAGAATCCAGACATTAATGTATCAAAAATATATATGGCTTATTTGAATATGAAAAACACGTAAAAATGTGCAAAATTTATCATTAATTGAATGCCAAGTAACAAACTACCAATTAGCTACGATGGTGAGGATGGGTTGATTTCAATTCTAAGTACAAAATACCTGAATTCGACAGGTATAAGTACAGAAGAATTGTCATTGACTTTTATCCTTCTTCGTGGCCAAGTGGCTTAGTCACTGTCTATACAGGCTTGCCGACCAGGGTTCGATTCCCGGCCGGAGCCAAGCTCTTGTCTTTGTGTGATTTCGCCTGGGGCTCTGATCCCGAGGTCGTTAAGAGAATCCAGACATTAATGTATCAAAAATATATATGGCTTATTTGAATATGAAAAACACGTAAAAATGTGCAAAATTTATCATTAATTGAATGCCAAGTAACAAACTACCAATTAGCTACGATGGTGAGGATGGGTTGATTTCAATTCTAAGTACAAAATACCTGAATTCGACAGGTATAAGTACAGAAGAATTGTCATTGACTTTTATCCTTCTTCGTGGCCAAGTGGCTTAGTCACTGTCTATACAGGCTTGCCGACCAGGGTTCGATTCCCGGCCGGAGCCAAGCTCTTGTCTTTGTGTGATTTCGCCTGGGGCTCTGATCCCGAGGTCGTTAAGAGAATCCAGACATTAATGTATCAAAAATATATATGGCTTATTTGAATATGAAAAACACGTAAAAATGTGCAAAATTTATCATTAATTGAATGCCAAGTAACAAACTACCAATTAGCTACGATGGTGAGGATGGGTTGATTTCAATTCTAAGTACAAAATACCTGAATTCGACAGGTATAAGTACAGAAGAATTGTCATTGACTTTTATCCTTCTTCGTGGCCAAGTGGCTTAGTCACTGTCTATACAGGCTTGCCGACCAGGGTTCGATTCCCGGCCGGAGCCAAGCTCTTGTCTTTGTGTGATTTCGCCTGGGGCTCTGATCCCGAGGTCGTTAAGAGAATCCAGACATTAATGTATCAAAAATATATATGGCTTATTTGAATATGAAAAACACGTAAAAATGTGCAAAATTTATCATTAATTGAATGCCAAGTAACAAACTACCAATTAGCTACGATGGTGAGGATGGGTTGATTTCAATTCTAAGTACAAAATACCTGAATTCGACAGGTATAAGTACAGAAGAATTGTCATTGACTTTTATCCTTCTTCGTGGCCAAGTGGCTTAGTCACTGTCTATACAGGCTTGCCGACCAGGGTTCGATTCCCGGCCGGAGCCAAGCTCTTGTCTTTGTGTGATTTCGCCTGGGGCTCTGATCCCGAGGTCGTTAAGAGAATCCAGACATTAATGTATCAAAAATATATATGGCTTATTTGAATATGAAAAACACGTAAAAATGTGCAAAATTTATCATATATATATATATATATATATATATATATATATATATATATATATATATATATATATATATAGTATCGTCACTACTACAGTTATCGAAGTCTACTGTCTAAGCTTTGTTTCGGTTTAGTTATAACAGTTCGATCCCTGCCCTTAGTAGAATATTAAATTGATCCCCCCCTTTTTTATTGTTGACAAATACAATGAATTATTAAAAAAATACATCGTCATTATCATTAGCCGTTACTAGTCCACTGCAAAATAATGGCATCAGACATGCCCTTCCACTCGTAATCACTGAAGACCATTTCTGTTATTCTTATGACCATCTATTACCTATCATTCTCATTTATGTCCTGCCCATGTCCATTTTTTTTTTTTTTTTTTTTTTTTTTTACATGTTAGAATATCATGTACTTCAGTTTGTTCTCGTATCCATGTTGCTCTTTTTCTGTCTCGTAATGTTATTCCCATCATTTTTCTTTCCATAGCTCCTTGAGTTGTAACTAGCTTATTTTCTAAGACTTTAGTAAGGCTCCAGGTTTCCCATGTATACTGGTAGGACCTTACGATTAAATACTTTTCTTTTTAGGGAAAGTGGCACTTTACTATAAGTGGTTAAATTATGTGTATGTGCGTATATATATATATATATATATATATATATATATATATATATATATGTGTGTGTGTGTGTGTGTGTGTGTGTTTGTGTGTGTGTTTATATGTATTTGTCACCAACACAGGTAATGTTAGTAGCATTGTCACCAGTAAGGTACAGACTTTTAGTTAACACAGGTTCTAAGGGATGGGCACCCATTCTCAAAGTGGATGTGGCAGACCTTGATCTAACCACACTTCATGCCAGTAGGAGTCAAGTACTGTACCACCGTGTATTTGTGCACAAGCCCGTATTTTTTTTTTCTATTTTCCAGCAAGCTGATAAACACAAGCGAGATTATTCATACACGCCAAAATTAGTAGGAGAGTATTGAGAAACATTGATGAGAGTGATTGTTCAATTAGTTTATTTTAAGATCCTTGAAATTTCAATATAAGGTATATTAAGGATATAACAACTTTATTCCAAAGAAACCCGTTATTAACATTTTTTACATGTCATAAATATTCCTAACAATACATAACCTGTTGGAAGTGTTGAATAGGCAAAACTTATATTGTTTTCCACCTCATGAAAGCAAATAAACAAAAACAGAACGAAGGAATTGGCAAGCATTGTTTGAAGTGCGTTGTCGAAGTCATATTTAAACAGAGAATTGGCTTTGTTCCTATATTTATGAAGATAGACGAACTGACGTATAAAAATAGATGCGTGTATCTCTTCTCTTTCAGAGGTAGATCCATAACAAAAGAGGCCATTATTAATAGGAGACAAGTAGGAAACCCCTCGTGAAATATAGACCACTATAAAAGATGTACCGGAACCATAATCATTATAGCTAGTTGTAGGATTTATGCCATGCAAATAAGATACGATTTTCTTCATGAAATATGCGGCCCGTGGTATTTTCCGCAAGTTTTATTGTGAAACATAAAACACTGATACGAAGTCATTTTTATACCGCATTCAAAAGTATTGATCCGTCGTCCATCATGATATTGGTAAAGACTCAATACCAGGAGTGTCCTGAAATAACCTCCTCTGTTTCTAAAACCTGAATTCACCCGGCTTATTTCATGTTCTTTTGTTTGTTCGTCTATTTGTTGTGTATTTATCTGAGGGTTTTATCATTTTGGGTGCGTACAATGTTGCAGTATTACATTTATTTTAGTTGATGTATTTGATAACCGATGAAATTTTCTTTGTTTTAGCTGTGAATTTAACGTTATGGATTTATTTGAAAAATATTGATAATTTTTTTAATTTTTTACCTTAGTGAGAATAGAATTAATTTTATTTTATGACGTTTGAAGACCATAACTTCTTATAAGAAAAAGAAATAAATTGGCCATATTATAAAATAAACATACGTAGAGATGTTTATGAAATACATCCCCTTTTTTCAGTAAAAGTTTGTAAGCGTTTTTGATAGATGAATCAGATGCAGGAAACAGCAATTAGTCAATCTATTATTTTCAAAATTGCCTGAAACCTTATTTGATAAATATGTTGTTAAATTCAAAATAGGTTAAATGACACTAGGATTCAAAATGTATATATGCTTTATAGCTGACATATTCCCAAGAAAGACGGATTCAGATTTTTCGACAGTGAAAAAGAAATCTAAAAAAAAAAAAGAAAAAGAAAAAAGTAATATATTATAAACTGTCGAAAAAAATGTCTTTGGAGAAACCCAAAAAGCAGATCCTACCATTATTCAGCGAGACCAAAAGCCTAACCATTCCAGCAGTGAAGTGGACAGGCCTATACAGGAAATATCCAGTCATCAGGCCTACGTCTGAAAGATTGAATTGTGAACCTCGGTGGTAATGAGAGGTTGGGGGGCACCGCCCTTCCGCACTATTGGCTCCTCAAATATGCCGAGGGAGGGACACGTCCCCTTGACGTACCTTTTATCACGTCACTTCCTTTGTTCTAGAGGATGTGTGTGTCAGTGAGTTTCTCTCTCTCTCTCTCTCTCTCTCTCTCTCTCTCTCTATATATATATATATATATATATAT